>NC_091646.1:80586436-80886436 GCF_027580195.1 Bos mutus | reverse complement strand
AGACTTCCCTAGGGCCCCCCCGGGCTCCCTCCCTCCCCCGTAGCATCCACAGCCCCTGCGGGGAGCACACTGTCAGTCCACTGCACACAGGAGACGCCACAGCAGTGCCTAGACCAGCACTGCCCTGGCTGACAGGAACAGCAGGCTGGCCCTGCTGACTGCTGTTCCCTAGTGCAAGCCAGCTTGCTGGGTGGGCAGGGTGGGGGCAGAGGATGGAGAGTTACCACCAAACAGGCTTCAGCCCACCACTGCCTACGGCAAAGCCAGAGCTGGGCCCAGGCAAAAAGAGTGGGAAATGCAGCTCTCCTCAGCGTGGAGGACTCAGCAGTGGCCCCCGGCACAGCTGTAAATCATTCCAGGCGCCAGGATGGCAAGGGGGCCCAGGCCATGATTGACAACAAAAACAGAGATCTTCTCTAATCATGACGGGTGAGACGGGGGGAAAGGGTGGCAATTCCAGGGGGACAGACCTGAGCGTAGTGGATATTAGCAGCTGCTAAACAAACATACAAACAAAAGCAAGCAAAGACTTCACATACAAAGGCCCAGAGGCCAGAAGGAGGTCGGGCCTTATCATGCGCTATGCTGCACTAGGAAGGCCACACCCAGAGCACAGCAGAAGGCAGACTGGCATCTGGGAACCTGTCCAGGAGAGACAGTGCGGGAGGGTGTGGGGATCCTGGGGGGATGACATGGTGGGGGTGGACATAACAGCTGCTATCAACTGCAGTAGAGGGCAAGTTCCCAGGCTTGGGAGTCTGTCTCATGGCTCTGTGACCTCTGGAGTGTTGCTTCACTTCTCTGAGCCCTCGGTTTCTTTGGCTGGAAAACGTGGGTTGTGGTGACAGACGCACAGGGTAGCTGGGAGGACTGAATATGCCCCTGGGCGAGGGGCCCTTCCATGCTGGGCCCAGACCCCTCTCTCCCCTCGTTCTCCACCAGAGGGAGCCGGGGGACCAGGAGCGCCCCGCTTGTACCAGCTCTACCTAGCCTCCCCCAGTGCTGCAGCCTCTGCTGCTCAACTCCCACCCTGCCTGCCCTGGCTTTCAGCAGCAGCCTCTCACCCACTCCTTACAAACCCAGAGGAGGCCTGGCAGGGGAGTAGCTTGCAGCAGCTGTGGCGACAACAATGGCTACTGCATCAACAGGCCCTCCTGACACCTGGCCGAGAGAGAGGGAGGGAGAGTGGAAAGGAGGGAGACAAGGCCTTCTGCCCTCCCCCATCAACTCCCCCTCTCATCACTCATTCCAGAGCCATCTCCCCCTGCTCGAATCCTCCAGAGACCTCAGGCTCTCTTGGCCTCTTCCAGTTTGTGACTTGGTCAGGTCCTGAGGCTCCAGAAAGCTCCAGTGGAAAAATAACAGGCCTTGGAGACAGGTGGACTCGGGTTATAGCCCTAGCTCTGTTAAGAACTGGCAGTGTAACCTTGAGCAAGGTCCCTTCATTTTTTGGAGCCTCAGTTTCCCCATCTCTAAAATGGAGTTGCTAGTGCTCACTGCACAGGGTGTGTTGCGAGGACCAAAAGAGGTAATAATGGATGTGCAAATATATATGGTTAGGAGAAATTTGAAGTACTATCTAAAATCCCCTTATTAACCCATTAGGAAATGTGAAGCAACAAACACAAATGTGTTTCACAAAATGTGAAATCCAACGAAAAGCCTGGAGGCTGCACAGAGGGAAGGACCGAGAGGCAAGCCTGCCCAGATGGCAGAAGCCCAGAGCTCAAGAGCAAACAGGCTTCCAAACCCACATCTGCAGGGTGGAGAATAGGAGGGGAACTGAATCCTAGAATTGGGGAAAGCCTTGGTCATTTCATAGGGCTTTCCACCAGTTCAGGAATTATGTTTTCTTTAGCCCTTCCCTATCCCCTTGAGGCAGTCCACTGCCTCATCAGACCAGGCTGGAAAGTTCTTTCTGATTTATCCCCAATTTTCCCATTGCTCCCGGTTCTGCTACCTGGAGCACACATAACGAGGCTGCTTCCTCTGTCACAGGCTTGACCACTCTGGAAGTCTTCTGCAGCCAGGCTCAAGGACCACAGTGCCCATCTAGTCTCCCTTTGCCTTCACCCTACCATGGTCCTCTCCTGAAAGGGTCTTGCTTGGTTGACCTGGCCCCTCCCTCCAGTGTGGGGCCCCAAGCTGTACACAGTCAGTCCTCCTGGAATGAGCTCCAAGCAGCCCCCCCATCCCTCCCCCAGGCAGAAGAGCCCATCTCCCTCTGGGGCAGCCCACACCAAACCTCAGCTGAGGGTGCACTGCAGTGAAGCCCAGCCGAGTCCTTGAGCTGCAGCTGCTGCTCCTGGGGCCCAGCCATCTCAACCCAGCACCCCAGCCTGCTGCCTCACCACGGGGGAGTTGCAGAGAGCTGTCTCCCGGCAGATTTCCTGAGGCAGAAGGCTTCCCCACCCCCAGCCCAGCCTCCAAGAGACACTCCGCTGGTTGTGGCACATGGTAGGACCAGCTGAGCCGTGAGAGGAGGAGGAAAGCTGTCCATTTGCTAGAGGACTTCAGACTTGGTCTGTAGTGGTGGCTGGATTAGTCACAGAACCATCAAATCTAAGCTGGGGGGGCCATTCAAGAGAATTCAAGGCAGATCCTGCCTTTTATAAAGATATGGGGGAATTGATGCCCTAAGAGAGGAAGGGACTCAGTCAAGGTCACAAAGCCAGTCTGCAGCAGAGCTGGAAGGGGAACCTGGGTTTCCTAACTCCCGGTTCAGTATTCTTTCCAGTCCAGCAGAAGAGAAATCAGGGAGCCTTTAAGGTAGCCCTGTGAGCCTGCACACCCTTGGCTCCCTCAGCTTGACATTTATCCCAACCAGCTCACCATGGTATCTACATGGAGAAGTGGACCCAGCCCATGCCCCACCAACCCAAGAGATGTTGCCAAGGTGTCCGGAATAAGCAGACACACGGACCCCAGCACAGACACTGGCACTGATCCAACAACAGGGAAGATCTGTAGACTTCCCTTGCTGGTATGCTCTTTAATTGGGCGGCGTTTTTCTTGAGGGGTGGAGAGGGGGTGGTCTTTGAGGAACTAGCCAAGGGCCGGGCCTCCATCTTTGCTCCCCCGGCCAGGATGTGCTGCAGTTCCCCCTCAGAGGGACGTCTCAGCCTCCAGCTGCCATTCTGGTCCCCACTTGCCTCTCTGGGAAAGGATGGAGCTGAGGCTGCCAGAGGAGAAAAGATCAGGCCTGCGCTCAGGACGTGCAGAGGAGACCCGAATGGTGGGGGGAGTCGCGGCCGGGGGTGGGGGGGGGAGGGCTTTCGTTCCCCTGCGGCTCTGAGCTGACATCGTGACAGACAATAAATATCCCAACCCGCACATCCAAATAGAATAAATAAAGAAATGAAAAGCCATCCTCTGGCAAGGATACAGGGAGGGGGTGAAGAAGTGGATGGGGTGACGACTGCTCCAAGCTCTCACTGGCCACGGTTTTGAGAAAGAAGAGATGCCTGCACTCATCGGGCCAACCCACTCTGGGGAAGCTAGAGAAGGGGTATCGGCTGCCTGAGGGGGCGCCCGGCTTTTCCCGACAGGTTGGGACAGGAGAGGACACGGAATCAGGCACTGGCTTCTTACTTTACTAGCCGTTCAAGTTGAAGAGGGAACTAGCAGGGAAGAACCGGGGAAAACAAACACGCGTTCCTTACTTTCTCTGGAGGGTTGTGGCGGGGCTGGTGCTGGTACTGGTGCTGTGGCCGCCGCCGGCCCCGGGGCTGGAGCTCCTGGATGCGCCGCGGCTCAGCTGGCCCCGCTCCCGGGGTGGCCGGGGCCCCACGCCCACCGCCGCCGAATAGCCGGATTCCTTCTCGCGGCCCGGGTGCGCCGGCCCAGCCTCCCTCCCGCCACGCTCGCGACCCAGGGCTGGGTTCTCGTGGTGCAGGTGGCACTGGGCCACGTCGCGCTCGCGGGCAGAGTAAGCAGCAGTGTCCTGGAGTGGGTAGGAGGCGTCCCGCTCCTTGTCCCGATACACAGCCTCCCGGTTCTGGTAGGCGCCGTCCCGGTTCGGGTAGCCCACGTCCCGGGCCGCCTGGTGGAACTGGCTCTCCCGCAGCTCGCGGTGGTGGAACTGGGTCTCGCGCAGGTTCTGGTACTGGCTCTCGCGGCTCGGGCTATCCCGCGCGCCGTGGGGGTCCCGGTGCAGCTCCCCGCGGTGCAGCTGGCTCTCCTCCCTCAGATCGCGGTTCTCCTGGGTGAGCTGGTCCAGCTGGCCCTCCAGCTCTTCGATGCGCCGCCGCTGGGTCTCCAGCAGCTGCTGCTGGCTCTCGATGATGTTGTTCAGCTCCAGCAGGTACTCCACCGCCCGGTTGGGGCTCTCGGATCCCGGGCCGCCGGGGGGACCCGACCCCGCCTCCATCCTGGCGGCCCAGGGGCAGGGGAAGGGGCAGGAAAGCCCGATCCCAGCTCGCTCACGGCGCCACCCTCCCCCGGGCCCAGCCGGGGGAGGGGGCCGGCGGGACGCGAGGGCGCGCACCGGGCTCGAGGGCCCGGGGGCCCGGGGGGGCCCGGGAGACAGCGCTGGGGCCGGCGGCACGGGGAGCAGGAGCTGAGGCTACCGCCGCCGCCGCCGCTGCCGCCACGGCTCCGGAGGACGCGGCCCGCGGCGCTCCGCCCGCTGCGGAGTCACTGCGCAGCGCGGCCGCGCGGGACCGCCCCGGCCGCCGGCCCGCCCCCCGCCCCTGCCCCCACCCCGCGCACCCGGCCCGCCCCCGCGCGTCCCACCTGCAGCCGCCGCAGGCGCCCGAAGCTGGACCAGCCCCAAGGGCCCCACGGGCCAGCCCCATCACAAGCTGCTGGAGATCTCTCCATTTCACCGGTCCCAGGGTCCTCGCTTAATGCAGCCTAAAGAAGCCCTCCATCCCAGTCCGTTCCAATGTCCTCGGGTCCACAGGCCCAAAATCCTCATCTAAGACCTTCCAGGAACCTCCATCCCAGGCAGCCCCCAGGTCCAGGAATCCCTCAGACTCCCTATTCCCTGGGTCTGCCAATCCCAAGTGTCAGTGTTCCTATCCCATCCAACCCCTGGACTTCCTACCTCTGGAGACCTCTCTCTAGCCCATATCATGGGCAGTCCCCAGGATCTCCCACCTCAACAAGCCCTGGGACTCCCCATCACAACCAGTCTTAGGCTCAAAGCTCCATTCATTCATTCAGCCCTCATTTTCTGCTCTCCTTTGGAAAGGCTCATCTCCATTTACTCCATCACCTCCATCCAATGAAACTGTACCCATCCTGCAAGACAAACACCACCTCATTGAAGCCAGCCCTGATCTCCCCAGCCAGAAGCGCTCACTTCCTCCACACTTTTTTTTGTGTGTGGCACTTGTAGAACTCTGCTTTACAGCCCATTTGTTTTTGTTCTTGTTGCATGTCCTCTGTCAGACCAAGCTCCTTAAAGCCAGAAACATGTCTTTATTCATCTTTGTGAGCAGGCTGGGATAGAAGAGAAAGCTTGAGTTTTACAATCATACAGAACTGGGTTTAAATTTCATCTCTCTGAACTTCTTTTTCCCTCTCAGTAACACCTACCTCACAGGGGGTGGTCTTGGGAAAAGCATGCAAAATCATTTGGCACAGAAAAGACAACGCAGAGAATGAAAGAAAATATTTGCAAATGATACATATGAATATGTAAAGAACTCTTACAGTTCAACAGCAAAAAGACAACCCATTTTTTTTTAATGGGCAAAGGACTTGAATAGAGACTTCTCCAAAGATATACAAATGACCATTAAGCACATGAAAAGATACTCAACATTATTAGCCATCAGGGGAATGCAGATAAAAACCACTGTGAGCTTTCCTTCCTAATGTAAAAGGAAACTTTCACAATGTCCAGAGCCCTTGATACCCTACAGATGAAGGAGGAGGATATCCTTAAATTCCTTGCAGCAGGAACCCACTTAGGTGGCACCAACCTTGACTTCCAAATGGAACTGTACATCTACAGAATGCAGTGATAACATCTACATCATAAATCTGAAGAGAACCTGAGAGAAGTTTCTGCTGGTGACTCATGCCATTGAAAACATAGCTGATGTCAGTGTCACATCCTCCAGGAATACTGGTCACCAAACTGGACTGAAGTTTGCTGCTGCCACTGGAGCCACTCCTATGGCTGGCTCCTTCACTCCTGGAATCTTTTGTTAATGAGATCCAGGCAGCCTTCCATGAGCCATAACTTCCAGTGGTCATTGATCCCATAGCTGGCCACCAGCCTCTCACAGAGGCATCTTATGTTAATTTGCCCGCCATTGCTCTGCGTGGCACAGATTCTCCTCTGCTCGGCACAGATTCTCCTCTGCACCAGGTGGACACTGCTACCCCAGGCAACAACAAGGGAGCCCACTCCATGGGTCTGATGTGAATACTGTCCTGGGAAGTACGGTGCATGCGTGACACCATCTTCCATGAGCACTCACAGGACATCATGCCTGATCTCTGTTTCTACAGAGACCCTGTAGAGATCGAAAAGAATAAATAGGTCACTGATGGAAAGGCTGTGACCAAGAAGGAATTTCAGACCGAATGGACTGCTCTAGTTCCTGAGTTTACTGCTACTCAACCTGAGATCACAGGCTGGTCTGAAAGCATGTTGGTGCTCTCTGCGCCTATTGAGCAGTTCTCTGCCAAAGATCGGAGCATTCAACCCACCACTGAAGACTAATCCCAATGCTCAAGCCAGTGAATGGGTAAGAATGACCATTGGGTAGTATTAAGCTATTCTCCACAGACTCTTGAACAGAAAACAGAAATAAAGCTGTTGAAAAATAAACATCAGTTTCTTAAAACACACATATACAGATACCACTTCACATCCACTATGATAACTAAAATAAAAAGGACAGACAGGGAGTAGTTTTGGTTGAGCATATGTAGAACGATTGGAACTCTCAGTCGTTACTGCTGGAAATGTAAAATGGTGTTGTTGCTTTGGAAAACCATTTGAAAGTTTCTCAAATTGTTAAATATAGGATTACCATATGACCCAGGAATCCACTCCTAGGAATATACCCAAGGGAAATGAAAATATGTTTACCTGAAAACTTATACATGAATGTTCATAGCAGCATTATTCATAATATCCCCAAAATGAAAACAATTAAATGTTCATCTGTTGATGAATGGGTAAACAAAATGTGGTATATCCACATGGAGGAATATTATTCAGCCATAAAAATGATTGGAGTTCCAAAATATATAAACAACTCATCCAACTCTCTCTCTATATATAAAAAGAACAACCTGATTTTTAAAATGGGCAGAAGGCCTGAATAGACTTTTTCCCAAAGAAGATGTACAGTTGGTCAACAGGTCCATGAAAAGATGCTCAACATTACTAATCATCAGAGAAATGCAAATCAAAACCACAGTGAGATATCACCTCACATCTGCCAGAATGTCTATCATCAAAAGACCACAAATAACAAATGTTGATGAGGATGTGAAGAAAAGGGAACCCTAGTACACTGTTGGTAGGAATGTAAATTGGTTCAGCCATTGTGGAAAGCAGTATGGAGTTTCCTCACAAAAAAATAAAAATAGAACTGCCATATGAGCCACCAATTATACTCCTAGGTATATATCCAAAGAAAATGAAAACATTACTTCAAAAAGATATATGCATGCCAATATTAACAGAGGAATGGATAAAGAAGATGTGGTATATGTACAAGATGGAATACTGTGCATCCGTAAAAAGAATGAAATTTTGCCATTTGAAACAATATGGATGGACTTGGATGGTATTATGCTAAATGAAATGTCAGACAGTGAAAGACAAATACTGTATGATATCATTTATATGTGGAATGTAAAAAATAAAATAAACTAATGAGTATGACCAAACAGAAACAGACTTACAATTATAGAAAACAAATTAGTGGTTACCGGTGGGGAGAGGGAAGGGGAGAGAGGCAATAGAGGGGTAGGGAGAACTATTGTCTATAAAATAAGTAAGCCCATAGTTAAAATGGATAACCAACAAGGACCTACTGTATAGCACAGGGAACTCTTCTGAATGTTATGTGGCAGTCTGAATGGGAGGGGAATTTGGGGAGAACAATTCTCCCCCATGGCTGAGTCGCTTTGCCAACCACCCGAAACTATCATAACATTGTTGATTGGCTATACTCCAATACAAAATTAAAAGTTTTTTAAAAATAATTAAGCTATAAGGATATATTGTACAACACAGGGAATATAGCCAATTTTTACAATAACTATAAATTGAGTATAACCTTTAAAAATTGTGAATCACTGTATTGTACACCTGAAACATATAATATTGTAAATCAACTATACCTCAATTTTTAAAGAAGGGATGAAGTACTAATACATGCTAAAACATGGATGAACCTTGAAAACATTATGCTAAATTATGCTAAAAGAGACACAAAAGTCCTCATATTGCATGATTCCATTTAGATAAAATTCCAGAATAGGCAAATCCATAGAGACAGAAAGTAGAGTAAGGGTTGTTAGGGGCTAGGGCATGGGTTGGGGGAAGAGGAGTGACTGCTATGGGGTTTTGGGGAGGGAGAATGAAAATTTTCTAAAATTAGATGGTGGTGATGGTTGCACAACCCTGTTAATTCAAAACCACTGACCTGTACATTTTAAAAGGGGGAATCTTATGGTATATGAACTGTATCTTGATAAAACTGCTTTTTAAAAACACTTTGCACAAAGTCTAGCATATAACAGCAGCTACAGTTAAAAAAAAACAAAAACACATCTATGGTGCTTACCACGTGGCAGGCCCTGTGCTAAGTACTCTACATGCACGAACTCAACTTGCATGACAGTCCTGTGAGGTGGATGATGTTATTACCTCCATGTCATGGATGGGGAAAGCGAAACCCAGAGGTTGAATGACTCGCCCAGGGTCACACAGAAACACAGCCAGGAAGCTCAGATGTTTCTTTTTCACATCTCTGTATCTTTCCTTAATACCTTGTACAAAATAGGTGCTCCGTAAGAGTTAAATTAATATAGCTATCAAATACTTCTATTTCCAGCAAATATTTACAGAGTATTTATTATGTTCCAGGCAAACCTGTGTTCCCTTTCCTGTCCCTGCTTCTCTCATTCAAATTGTGAGGCAGCACGCAGATGGGTACAAAGTTTCAGTCACAAAATATTTATCATCTACTGTGTGTCAAGCAGTATTCTAGACACTGAGGATATAGCAATGAACCAAACAGACAACAGTTCCTAACCTCATGAGCTGACATTGTACTGGGGGAGATAGACAATAAAGAACTAAAATACACAGAACATGTCAGATGGTGTACTGAGTTGAATAGTATCCCCCCAAACTTGATGTCCACCCTGTGAATGTGATCTTTTTTGGAAATTCGGATCTTTGCAGATGTACTTAAGGTAAAGTCATATTCTATTGGCATGGGTCTTCATCTAATGGGTTAGAAGATCCCCTGGAGAAGGGAAAGGCCACCCACTCTAGTATTCTGGCCTGGAGAATTCCATGGAATACAGCCCATGGGGTTGCAAAGAGTTGGACACGACTGAGCGACTTTCACTTTCACTCCATCTAATGACCGGTGTCCTTAAAAGAAGAGGGAAATTTGGACATTGATACACACACAGAGAATACCATGTGAAGATGAAGGCAGAGCTTGGAGTCTCCATGGTAGGGAACACAAAGGATTGTTGGCAACCACCAGAAGCTAGAAGAGGCATGGAAGAATACTTTCCTCCAGCCTTCATAGAAAGCATGGCCCTGCTCTCTATGAAGAAGTCTCATTTCAGACTTCTAGCCCCCAGAACTGAGAGAGAATAAATGTCGGCTGTTTCAAGCCACCCGGTTTGTGGTACTGTTACGGCAGCCCTAGGAAATGACCCCAGATGGTGCTCTGGAGAAAGGCAAAGCAAGGAAGGATGATGTCGAGCTCTGGGTGAATTAAACATAGCCTGCACCCTAAGGGTGCTCCCAGTCTAGTCAGAGAACTACGATCAATGCTATGTTCCAAAAAGGAGTAACAAAATGGAATGTGCAAAGCACAAGAGTGGAGTCACCAGGACTAGGATGTTGGGAGGTCTTTATGTATTTGAGCTGGGCTGAGGATTTCAACAGGTGGAAGTGGTAGAGCTGAGAAACCCCTGTTGGAGTCCCGTGCCATGGAAGGAAAGGAACAGAGTCAGGAAAACTGTGTTTAGGGAACCATGCAGAATTTGATTGAAGAGAGAAATAGAAGCACAAGTGTGTGTGCGTGCACATGTGTTGTAAGAGACAGGAGGAGATAAGAAGACATGGCTTGATTCCACTTGGAGAAGATTCCAAAGCCAAACAAGAGCATTTGGAATCTGTTATAGGCAATGAAAAGTCATGGAAAGTTTTTTGAGCAGGAGAGTAACAGGCTAGGAGGGAAGGGGTTCCACATGGATGTTATGTGTACCAAATATTACACACTACAAAGGGTTTTTTTTAAACTAATTTATTTGTTTTTGGCTCTTTCTTACTGTGTACAGGCTTTCTCTAGTTGCAGTGTGCAGGCTTCTCATTGTGGCGGCTTCTCTCGTTGTGGAGCACAGGCTTTAGTGTGCATGGGCCTCAGAACTTGTAGTTCCAGGGCTCCAGAGCGCAGACTCAGTAGCTGTGGCACACGGGCTTAGTTGCTCTGTGGCATACGGGATCTTCTGGGACCAGGGATTTAACCCGTGTTTCCTGCATTGCAAGGCAGATTCTTAACCACTGGACCACCAGGAAAGCCCAAAAATGTTTTTTTTAATTGGCTCATTGTTGTCGTTCAGCAGAGACTGTGGCACTACCTTCTTTTCCTGCCTGCTGCCTCCGGAGTCATTTCCCAGAAGCCTCGATCCCTGGTGTGATTGCTCTAGTTCTCCTTACCCCAGCGCCAGCTTTGCCAAGGAATGCAGAGCTAAAGCAGGAAAGAACCCTGAAAACCACATCTCACCACTGCCAGTACCCAGTCAACAAGAACTCATCATCATGATGAGAGCCATGAAATATTTTCCTCAGATTCGAAGGTGGCATCTGTTCAAATTGGTTTTTCCTATTGGGTTCTCATAGCTCTACCACGAGCAGATCTTCTACACTGTTAGCTGCCAGACACGAGATGGAAAAAAAAAAATTTTTTTTTTAAATCATCAGTCTTTTCCCTCAGTTTTATAGTCCAGAATGTTCAAGCTGAAGCTTAGAGATTAACTCATTTTTCAGATGAGAACACTGAGGACCAGAGAGAAATGATTTGCATATAATTGCTGTGTGATCACTAGGTTATAACTTATTGCTTGGGCTATTTCCTGAGGTCTGCTATTCTAAAGAGTCTTGAGACTGAAGACTGTAAAGAGCAGGACAGTGGGAAAGTGATGATCTGTGAGGCACAGAGAAGAAAGAAAAAGGAACAGAAAAGGAAGACTCGTCCCTGTGGAGATCCCTAAAGAGATAGCAGTGCTTAAAACTGAGACAGCATTTTGCTAATTAATTAATTATCCTTCCGGCCCCTTTCCCACTAGTGGGGGAAGGGTCCAAGATGTATGTGAAGTACCTGTCAGTCTTGAACAGTCTCACAGAAAGCAATCCTAATAGACTAGTCTGGGTTTTGTTTTAGGAAAAATTTTCTCTCTGAAGATGATTTGTAAGCATGATTCTGTCAGAACATAAAACCACATAACCCAATGTGTTTCCAATTTTGTCCTAGCTTCCATAAAACTTCGAGCCAAATTCAGAGTCCAATTATAATCCAGTTCATTTTAGGTACCTGGCAACATCTATTCAGGCTTCCTTTACATGGTCTTTGGTCTGTTTTCTTCCCCATTTTTATCCCTAATTGTCTTTCTTTCATGTTGTAACTGATGAGTCGCCTAATATCCTCTTTAAAGTAGGCGGAATATAAATCTTACATAAACTAATCTGTGTTTACAGATTCTAAGGAGATTTGAACCAATGAAGGAGAGCAGGATTATGAAGATGTGATTCCTGGCTTTGAATACCCAATAGGCTGTCAGGGGGCAATGTAGTGGAATTATTCTGCTTAGCCCCAAAGGACACAGCCAGAAGCAATGGGTGAAAATTACAGGGAGACAGATTCCCAGAGGGAAGTGCCGTCTCATAGGCGAAGCCTAGCGGAAAGAGTGAGTTAACCATCAATGTTAAAAAGTCTTCAAATAGTGGCCAGACGGCTTCACTTGAAGGGTCTATTGCATAGGAAATGTAAACATTGGATGGAAGTCTTGGATACGATGTTGTTAAAGGTTCTTTGTAAGCCCTAATATATGCAAACACAGTTCTAGATGTAGACAAGAAGACTGGGGAGGGGCAGGTGGGGAGAGGAGACGGGAAAGAAAGAAAGGTTCATGGAATTCTGAAACATTTTCCCCAAAAGCAGTGAACCCTAACTGCTCCTGAGACCCTTGTAAAAGGGAAAACGGTCCAAAACTAGAGCTCAAGTCTGCACTTCCCCAGTCCTATTCTTTGTGAAGCCTAGAAGGCAGGAGAAATGGAAGCAACCACTCCACTGTTCCCACTGCCACCTAACTGGCCGGTATTCAAGGAAGAGCGGGTCAAGACTCTTAAAGCTAGAAGGGGCCTGAGGGATTTTGTAACCCCAATCTTTCATTTTAGAACCAAAGAGAACGAGGCTCAGAGAGTGGAAGGAGCCTGTGTATCTGTCGGCCACTTCACCAGACCCTATGCTGCTGAAGGCCAGAGACTTGTTCTGTTTACCTTTCCCCAAGCCCAGTCTGACCCCAGGTCCTTGCACATGACGTGTGCACGGTAAGCAGTTGGAAAATCGAATTGCCCAGGAGGGCTGGAATCAGAAGTTAGGTCTTTTGACCTCCAACCTATGATAATTTCCAAGACCAAATTTCATTCAGTTCAATTCCCCGGACATTTTATTTGGCATCTCTGTATGCCAGGCTTGGAGCTATAGCAAAAATGAACAAGAAGCAGGCTGTGCCTTCAAGAAGCAAACAGCTCCTCCTGGGAGCTGGGCTCTTCCCCTCTCAGGCCCTGCACACCTGCTGTTTCTTTGCCATAGAAAGCTGTTTTCTGTTGCCTTTGCCTACTTACTGCCTATTCATTCTTCAGATCTCAGTTCAAATGTCAGTTCATCAGCAGCTCCTTCTCTCACTCCCAGATGAGGCAGAACCCTCTGGTACATGCTTTCGGTGAGTCCTTCTCCTTCCTTGAACTTAGCAAGTGTGTAATTACATATTGATTTGTGTGATTCTTTGTTTGCTTCCCTCCCACCTCCCTCTCTAGACTGTTAGCTCTACAAGGGCAGATATTCTGTCTGTTTTGCGCCACCCCCCCCCACACCCACTGTACCACAAATCTGGCAAAAAGCCTGGGACGTGGTAGGTAAACAATAAGCAATCTATTTGTTGAATGCATGAATCAACCATCTAATGGTATATATAGATAGATAAATTATAACTACAATTCGATATGATGACAGAAATAAGGTAATACGGAAATCAATTCTTTGGGAAAGAGAAAGCCAGCTCCTGTATCAATGGAGCTGCCTTGTAGAATGTATCTCTCACTCAGTAGCTTCAGTCATGTCTGACTCTCTGTGACCCTATGGACTGTAGCCCACCAGGCTCCTCTGTCCATGGGGATTCTCCAGACAAGAATACTGGAGTGGGTTGCCATACCCTCCTCTAGGGGATCTTCCCGACTCAGGGGTGGGATCAAACCCAGGTCTCTTTACCTCTCCTGCATTGGCTGGCAGGTTCTTTACCACTAGTGCCACCTGGGAGGCCCCTGTAGAATGTATATACTGCCAGAAAGTCAAAGCACAAGAGCAGGAAATCCGTGTGAAACTGCCTGTTGCATTCAGACAAACCAAAGCTATGTGTCAGCATCTCTGTACGTCCCCAGTCCTCTAAGAAAAGGGCGGTTCTGCCATAGTGGGGCAGAATAGGCAAGTGAGTGCCGATCAGGGTTTGGGCACAGTTGGCAAAATCAGACGGCGTAGGGCTGGCAAGGCCAAAAGGAAGCTCCAGGAATTCAAGGTCCACAGATTTTTCTGTTCCTCAGGGTTCTCTTCTGGAGAAGGACTGAGAGGATTGGTCGGTCCTGGAATGACAGACACTTCCCTACGTTTTGGGCCGGTGGAGGTTTATACTTACTCCGAGGCATAAGAGAGTTTTGCCCTCTAGTGGTAATAATAATGATAACGATAGTGATAATAACAAGTAGGGGATGTGTGCCTTGCTAGGGTGACCAACTATCCCAGTTTGCTCAAGATAGTTTGTTTGAGCGCTGAAATTCTGCTTCCCAGGGAACCTCTCAGTCCCAGGCAAAATGGTACAGTTGGTCCCCTTGATGGTGTTCAACACACTCTGGATACGCATGATCTCATTAGATGGCTCATAAGCCCCACGGCCAGGAATCAGGATTCAGCTCCACAAATCTGCAGAGCTTTTAGAGATTCAGCCTGTTTTCCCAATGAGAAAAGATGGCCCAAGAGAAGGGAAGTAACTTCCTTTTTCAACATCATATTACAAAATGGCAGAACGAGGATCAGCATCTAGGTGTCCAGACCCACAGCTTCGTGCTGTGTGCCTCTGCCTGGCATGCCCTTACCTACTTTGTCAGTTTGTCTCTGCTCTACATCCTCCAGGAAGACTTCTGTAAATTACTCACCCCTTAATTCTTTCAGAAAGCTTCCCCCTCTGAAAGCCTGAAATATTCATTTGGCACTTAGCATGTGCTATAAGTACTTTTTTTTTTTTTTAATCCTTTACATGTATAGCTAGAAAAAAAGGAAAGTTCCTTAGCCCCTCACCCCCAACCCCAGGCCATACTGGAGAGGAAAGCAACCTCTGGGTGGAATAGTCTCAGGGTGCCCATAGTTTCTTCAGGGACCCAAGGAAAGGGCATTTGGCATTGCAGAGCAAGGAAAGAATCAGAGAAAGCCTTTTGCAATCACCAGGTGGGATGGATTTGAGAGCAAAGAGTTGAACAGAGGTGAGAATACATCCCTCTGCAGCATTGGGGGAAAGGAAAGTGAGTGAAGCCTTCCTTGCCCCAGTGATACCATCAGGGAATGGGTTCTAGTTTTCTTGCTACCAGAATTGCAGTGTCCTTCTCTGCTTCCCTGGTTCCTGACAAGGACCCCCCAAATCAGCTCTTGCCTCTCCCCTCCACTGAGACAAATTTGCAAACTCCCACATCTCTGTGGAAACGGCAGAGAGCAGGAGAGAAGAAAAAAGGAGAAAAATCCACCCACATGCCAACAAACTGGAAAAAAAAAATAACCCAGGCCTTGTTTCACTCAGCTGTTGGCTTGCTGCTCCCTCCTACTGTGGCGGCTGCTCCTGCCTCCTGGACAGGGGCCTAGCTCTGTGCAGTCTCCCTTCCCACCCTGCGATGGCTTTCAATCCCCCTCCCTCCAACTCAGCTATGGGGAGGGAAGGTCCTGGAGCCCAGGGTAGGAAAGCTGGAAGGAAGGACTGACAGAGCCACCAAATGCTTAGAGACAGCTACAAACTCAATTCCCATCACTATTCCCCCAAACCATGCAGGAGACCCTCTTCTCACCCCAGGGACAAAGTCAAGGAGTTCTCCCCTACCAGGCAACCTCTCCCTCAGATACCCCTGCCCCTTGAAACCTCTGCTGCCTCTCTCTACCATTTCATGTCTAAACTCTGTTTTCGGTCTAACTCCCTCTACTCCAATCTTTTCATGCCCTATTCTTTCTTCACCTTCTGCCCCAGTTCTGGAAACCACATATTTTTTTTTAAAAAATGGAATGTGTTTCTAGGAAAGGAGGGCTCTGGTCATCACTATTAGGAACTACCGAGGAAAACAGAGATGTTTAGCCTGCAGGAGAGATTATTTGAGCTCAAAAAATTATGGAAAGATGGAACCACAAGGAACTTTCTGGATTACCTCGTCCAACTCTTCATTTTCTAGTTAAGATGACTGAGGCCCAGAGATGAGAGAAGACCTGGACTGTCATGGAGAAGGGACAGCTTTGGTCTGTGGGCCTCCAGAAAACTGAAGGAGAACCAGTGGGTGAAAGATAGAAAATAGATTTAAATGACAGTTTTGTTTCTTCTTTCCAAATCCCTATTCCTGTTATTTCACTTCCTTCCCTTATGGTGCAGGATCTCCAATTCAACGCTGAACAAAAGGAGTGATAATGGGCATCCCTGTCTTGTTACTTATCTTAAAGGGAAAATTTTCAGTGTTCAACCATTATATACATTCCCTGTGGGATTTTGGAGGATGCTTTTCATCAGTTTAAGGAAGTTCCCTCTTATTCCTAACATGCTTAGAACATTTTTTTTGTCACTAACAGGTGTTAAGTTTTATCAAAGTCTCAGCATCTTTCATAATGATTGTAAGTTATTTTTTCTCTTCTAATCTGTTTATATGGTCAAGAATGCAGTGCTAAGCTCAAGTGAAAGATGAAATTTCTAACACAAAAAATCATCCAAAGAGGCACTGGCTGCCTTATGGATCAAGCAGTAAGCTCCAAGGGACTGGGAATGTTCAAACAGAAGTGCAGCCATTCAATAAATATTTAGGTGCCTACTCTGCTCTAGGTGCTGACAATTCAGTGATGAAGAGGGTCCCTGCTCTCCCGGTGGTCACATTTTAGAGAAAGGATGACAGATATAAACAACCAACAAATATAGGAACAGGATCATTTCAGAAAGTAAAAGTGTTTTGAAAATATTGTACAAAGGTAATGTGACTGGGTAGGTGTGGGGAACAAGATTAAATAGTCAGTGAAGGTCTCTGGACAGATTTGGGATATATTTTTACCTGAACAGCACTATCAATCAACTTGACCACATTGTCACTTAAAGATTAGTCAGGCAAAGTCTCTCCTAGGAGGGAGAGTTGAGGTGAGATTGAATGACAAGAAAGTGATCATTTCAGGAAGATCCAGAGACATGGCTTCCCAAGCAAGGTGAAACACAAGGGTGAAAGCCGTAGAGTGGGAATGATCTTGGGGTATTTAAGGGATTACCAGTCAGAAGAAGTCTGATTGGTACTAAATGAAGTAGGAGAGAAATTCTGAAGCAAGCCTGTGTAGGACCATGCCAGCCATAAAAAGGTGTTTATTCCAGGTACAATGACAAGCCACTAGAGGGTTTTGAGCTGGGATTGACATGTCTATGATCATTCTGTCTGATATGTGGGAAATGGATTATAGTGGGAGGAAAACTGAAAACAGGTAGACCAGTTAGGAGGCTAGTGATGAGACCAGTCAGAAGGTCTAAGCAGGAGACCAAAATAGCTTAGACTAGGAGAGTGATGATGAAGAAAGATAAGTGTAAAGATTTCGGATCTATTTTTATCTATTTAAAAAATTTTTTAATAATTTTATTTTTAACTAAGTTTTCTGGATTTTTTTAAAATGTAAAATTCAGGTTTGTTTCTTTTTTTTTAAAATCTGTGAACCATTCTTTTTTTAAATTAATTTACAGCAGTATCAATCAACTTGATCTCATTGGCACTTACAGAGTACTCCTTCTGACAACAGCAGAGTATACATTTTCTCAGTTTGCAACAAATGCTTATCAAGGTAGACCATATTCTGGGCCATAAAACACATCTTAACAAATTTAAAAGAACAGAAATCATACAAAATATGTTCTCAGACTACAATGGAATTAAACTAGAAACCAGCAACAGAAAATTTCCAGGAAATCCCCAAATGTTTATAAATTAAACAATATACTTCTAAATAACATACGTGGCAAAGAAGAAGTCTCAAGAGAAAATTTTAAATATTTTGAGTTAAATGAAAAATACAATTTATGCTGTAGCAGATTCATTTCAATATTTGGCAAAACTAATACAATATTGTAAAGTTTAAAAATAAAATAAAAAAAATACAATTTATGAAAATTTGGAGGACTGTGGAAAATCCTTAACAATCTACAAAAAAAAACCTTTTCTGGTATATATAGCAAGGCTACAGAATACAAGGTTGATACACAAACATCAGTTGCTTTCCTATATGCCAGTAGTAAAAATTAGAATTTGAAATTTTAAGAAAACGGTACTATTTACAATAGCTGCAAAACAATGAATTAAGTATAAATATAAAAAAATATGTACAGTATCTGAATGTGGAAAATTACAAAACATTAATGAAAGAAATCAAAGAATATCTAAATAAATGGAGAGATAGTCCATGTTCATGAATTGTTGTTGTTTAGGCTCTAAATCATGTCTGACTCTTTTGCAACCCCATAGACTGTAGACCACTAGGCTTCTCTGTCCATGGGATTCTCCAGGCAAGAATATTGAAGTGGGTTGCTATTTCCTTTTCCAGAGGATCTTCCTGACCTAGGGATCAAATCCACATCTGCTGCATAGCAGGCGGATGCTTTATCACTGAGCCACCTGGGAAGCCCATGAATAGGAAGTCTCAATATTGTTAAAATATCCCAAATTGATCTATAGATTCAACATAGATTCAGTCAAAACCCTGCTGAACTATTTTGTAGATATAGACAAAGTGATTCAAAAATTCATATGGAAAAGAAAAGATCTAGTCCACCAAAACAACATTGAAGAAGAAAGTTGGAGGATACTACCCAATTTCAAGATAGCTACAGTACCTGAAGCTATAGTACATAAAATAGTGGAATGGAATAAATTTTAAGGTAGAGCTAAAAATCTTGTTGATGGATGTATGGGGTGAAGAACAGAAAGAATCAAGAAGGATGAGAAGGGAGGAAGATTGGGTTAGATACCTTTTTAAATTTCTTCCAAACTTTGTTTTGATAAAAAGTTGTAAGATCTATGATTTCTTGACCTGACTCACATATTTCTTCTAACTCATTACAGTTATACTTGGGGCTGGGATTTCCCTAGTTATTGACTCCATACCTCCAAGCTCAGGCCCATTCCCTCCCCTTTTCTCTTCTGTGGAGGGTGTCCTGGGGACTCTGCAAGTAAGAGCCAATGAGCAAGGTGAATGCTGCCTCTAGTCTTGATTTTAAGAGGCTTCAAGCTCCATGGTCAAAGTCTGATTACCCTATAATTAATGTGTTAATAAAGCATGAGGGAGAAGCTAAGGAAGAAAAAGAGGAAGAGAAGGAGAAAGAGGAAAATTGAAGAAGGAGAGATGGGAGAGGAAGGAAAATGAAAGACTAAATGATCTGTTGGCACAAAGAGGGGAGAGGAGCAGGCCATGGTGGCACACAGTAGCCTCCTGAGGCAGAATACATCTAGCCCTACTAGCCTCAGTCCATGTCCTCAGCAATAGCCCTTCCTTATTTGTGGCCCTAAGAGAAAGTTGTTTAGTCGCTCAGTTGTGTCTGACTCTTTTCGACCCCATGGACTGCAGCAAAGGACCAGGCTTGCCTGTCCTTCACTATCTCCCCGAGTTTTCTCAAACTCATGTCCACTGAGTTGGTAATGCTATCTAACCATCTCATCCTCTGCTGCCCCCTTCTCCTTTTGCTTTCAATCTTTTCCAGCATCAGGGTCTTTTCCAATGAGTTGGCTCTTCGCATCAGGTGGTCAAAGTATTGGAGCTTCAGCTTCAGCATCAGTCCTTCTAATGAATAATTAGGGTTGATTTCCTTTAGGATTTACTGGTTTGATCTCTTTGCTGTCTTGCAGAGAGACTGTTATATGGAGAAATGGGTCTTTGTAGTAACTACATCTGGTCAGAGTGGGTGGGATCGGGGTAGCAGGGAGGAGGGGATGAAAATATCAATAAATGGATGGAGTTATATCAATGGTGTTATACTTTATTTTGAGTCACAGACCTGTCTGAGCATATAATGAAAGCTATGGCTTATACATTCTCCCCAGAGAAATGCTAATACACACAATCATACCAAATTTTGCCTTCAATTCAGCATAAGCATTCATGGATTCTCTGAAACATTCCAGGATCCATGAACCCCTGATAGAATTCTGAACAAGAGAATATTTACGAGGTAAAAATCAGCATGCTTACTGAATGGATTTCATGTGGTAGTTAACAGAGTGAGTCAGGGAAGAAGCCTGGATTTATGACTTAAGTGGCTGGCTGGATGATGGAGGAATTCACTGACACAGAGTAAAGAGTAGAACCAGGAGAGTGTAGTGTCAGAGAAATCAAGGGCAAATCATCTTCCAAAATAAAAGGAATGGTTAACATGCCAAATATTACACAAAACAAAGCCTGGAAACCAACCACTAGATTTAGCAATAAGATCATTGGTAGCCTTGCAGAGAACATGGAGTTGTGGGGGTGGATGGCAAATTACAATGGGTTAAGAAGGAAGAAGTGGAGGCCAAAATGTAATGGGTTAAGAGGTGATCAAAGGAAAAAAGATAAAGGAAAACAGTGAACAGGGAGTATGGACAGGAGTACAAATAATGTTCTCAAACTGTTCACCCCTGACAGAGACAGAGATACCCTGACTAGGCTCTGAGGCACTTGTTATCCTTTTTTTGTGTGTGGTGAGAACATTTTAAGTTTTACTCTCTTAACCAATTTCAATTATACAATACAGTGTTATCAACTCTAGTCATCATGCTGCTGCTGCTAAGTTGCTTCAGTCGTGTCCGACTCTGTGCAACCCCATAGACAGCAGCCCACCAGGCTCCCCGGTCCCTGGGATTCTCCAGGCAAGAACACTGGAGTGGGTTGCCATTTCCTTCTCCAGTGCATGAAAGTGAAAAGTGAAAGCGAAGTCGCTCAGTCATGTCCGACTCCTAGCAACCCCATGGACTGCAGCCTACCAGGCTCCTCTGTCCCTGGGATTCTCCAGGCAAGAACACTGGAGTGGGTTGCCATTTCCTTCTCCAGTGCATGAAAGTGAAGTGAAAGTGAAGTCGCTCAGTCATGTCCAACTCCTAGCAACCCCATGGACTGCAGCCTACCAGGCTTCTCCGTCCATGGGATTTGCCAGGCAAGAGTACTGGAGTGGGGTGCCATTGCCTTCTCCAGTCATCATGCTAGATTCTCACAAATCTCATTAGATTCTCAGACCTTATTCATCATATACCTGAAAGTCTACCCTTTTATCAACCTCTCCCCATTCCCTCCACCAACTCCCAGCCTTTGGCAACCACTTTTCTACTGTCTGTTTCTATGAGTTTAACTCTCTCTCTCTTTTTTCCTAAAGATTCCTCATGTAAGGAATACCATACAATATTTCTCTTTTTCTGTTTGGCTTATATCACTTAACATAATGCCCTCAAGTTTCATCCATGTTGTAGCAAATGGTAGGATTTCCTTCTTTTTGTGGCTGAATAATATTCCATCGTGTGTGTGTGTGTGTGTATTACATTTTTTTCTTTCATTAATGGACACTTAGGTTGCTTCCATATCCTGGCTTTTATGAATAATGCTGGGTGAACATGGGAGTGCTGATATCTTTTGAGATCCTGTTTTCATTTCATTTGGATATATATAGAAATGGAATTGTTGGATCATAGTGTAGTTCTAGTTTTAATTTTTTGAGGAACCTACATACTGTTTTCCATAGTGGCTGCACCAATTTACATTCCCAGCAACAGAGCACAAGGTTTCCTTTTTCTCCATATCTTTGCTGCCGTTTGTTATCTCTTGTCTTTTTTTTTTTTATTATTATAGCCATTCTAACAACTATGAAGTTATATCTGTAGTTTTGATATGCATTTCCTGATGATTAGTGATGCTGAGCACCTTTCATGTACCTGTTAACCAGTTGACAATTTGTATGTCTTCTTTGGGAAAATGTCCATTCAGTTCCTCTGCCTGTTTTATAATCATATTGTTTGAAATGGAAACCCACTCCAGTATTCTTGCCTGGAGAATCCCATGGATGGAGGAACCTGGTAGGCTACAGTCCATGGTCGCAAAGAGTCAGACACGACTGAGCGACTTCACTTTCACTTTGGGTTTTTTCACTATTGAGTTGCATGAGTTCTTTATGTATTTTAAATATTAACTCTTATCAGACATATTATTTGCAAATATTTTACCCATTCTGTAGGCTGCCTTTTCACTCCTTTGCTGTGCAGAAGTTTTTAGTTCACTTGCTTGTTTTTGTTTTTGTTGCCTTTGCTTTTGGTATCAAATCCAAAAAATCATTGCCAAGACCAATGTCAAGGACCTTATACCTTATGTTTTCTTCTAGGTGTTATATGGTTTTGGGTCTAACATTCAAGTCGTTAATTCATTTTTAGTTTATTCTTGTGTTTGTTGTAAGATAAGGGTCCAGTTTCATTCTTTGCATATGTCTGCCCTATTTGGTCAGCACCATTTACTGAATAAACTATCCTTCCCCCATTGTGTATTCTTGACTCCTTTGTCACAAATAAATTGACCAATATATGCATGGGTTTATTTCTGGGCTCCCTATTCTCTTCCATTGATCAACATGTCTGCTTTCATGCCAATAACATATTGTTTTTCTTCCAGTTTAATTGAGATATAATTGACATACAGCACTGTATAAGTTTAAGGTGTACAACCTAATGACTTGACATACAAATATTGTGAAATGATTATCACAAAAAGTTTAGTTAACATCCATCACTTCATATAGTTACAAAATTTTTTCTTCCTTGTAATGAGTACTTTTAGGGTCTAATAACACGCTGTTTTGATTACTATAGCTTTGTAATATAGTTTGCAATTAGGAACTGTGATGTTTCCAGCTTTGTCCTTCTTTCTCAAGATTGCTTTGGCTATTTGGGGGTCTTTTGTGGTTTCAACAATTTTAGTATTGTTTGTTTCTATGAAAAAAAAATTTATTGGAATTTTGATAAGGACTGCTTTGAATCTGTACATTGCTTTAGACAGTATGACTATTTTAATATTAATTCTTCCAATCCATGAACATGAAGGATATTTCCATTTTTTGTGTGTCTTCTAGTTCTTTCATCAATGTCTTAGAGTTTTTAAGGTACTGATCTTTCACTTCCTTGGTTAAATTTATTCCTATGTATTTTATTATTTTTGATGCAATTGTAAATGGATTGTTTTCTTAATTTTTCTTTCTTTAAAAAAAACTATTTATTTGTGCTGGGTCTTAGTTGTGACATGTGGGATCTAGTTCCCTGACCAGGGCTTGAACCTGGGTCCCCTGCATTGGAAGCACATAGTCTTAACCACTGGACCACCATGGAAGTCCCTTAATTTCTCTTTCTGATAGTTCATTGCTAGTATGTAGAAATGCAACTGATTTTTTTGTACATTGATTTTTTTTTTTTTTGTATATTGATTTTGTATCCTGAGACTTTACTGAATTTGTTGGTTAGTTTTTTTGTGGAGTGTTCAGGGTTTTCTATATATAATATTATGTCATCTGCAAATACAGAAAGTTTTAATTCTTCCATTCCAATATGGATGCCTTTTATTTCTTTCTCTTGCCTAATTGCTCTGGCTACAACTTCTAGTACTATGTGGAACAAAAGTAGTGAAAGTGGGCATGCTTGTCTCATTCTTCATCCTAGAGGATAAGCTTTCAGCTTTTCACCATTGAGTATAATGTTATCTGTACATTGCTTTAGACAGTATGGCCATGTGTGTTAGTTACTCAGTCATGTCTGATTCTTTGCAACCCCATGGACTGTAGCCCTCGGGGCTCAGATGTCTATGGAATTCTCCATGAATACTGGAGTGGGCTGCCATCCCTTTTTCCAGGGGATCTTCGTGACCCAGGGATAGAAACTGGGTCTGTTGCACTGCAGGCAGATTCTTTACCATCTGAGCCACCAGGGAAGCTTGCCCTATATGACCTTTATTATGCTGCAGTACATTCTCTCAGTATACCAAGTTTGTTGAAAGTTTTTGTTTATGAATGGATGTTGAATTTTGTCAAAGGTTTTTTCTGCATCTATTAGGATAATCATATAATTTATATCCTTCATTTTGTTAATGCAGTGTATCACATTTATTGGTTTGTGGATAATCACCCTGGCATCCCTGGAATAAATCCCACTAGATCATGTTGTATTATCCTTTTGATGTGGTATTGAATACAGGATATTGACCTATAATTTTCTTTGCTTCTAGTGCTCTTATATGGTTTTGGTATCTGGGTAATGCTAGCCTCATAAAATGAGACTGGAAGTGTTTCCTCCTATTTTGGGGAAGAGTTTGAGAAGGATTGTCACTTATTTTTCTTTTAACGTTTGGTAGAATTTACCAGTGGAGCCATCTTGTCCAGGGCTTTTATTTGTTGGAAGGCTTTTGATTACTGACTCAATCAACTTATTGGTAACTAGTCTGTTCAGATTTTCTATTTCTTCACAATTCAGTCTTGGTAAGTTGTATGTTTCCAGGAATTTATCCTTTTCTTCTTGGTTGCCCAATTTGTTGACATTTAATTGCTCATAGTAGTCTCTTATAAGTCTATGCATGTCTGTGGTAAATGAGTAATAACTCCTCTTTCACTTCTAATTTTATTGATTTAGGTCTTCTATTTCTTTTTAGTTCTAGCTTAAGATTTGTCTATTTTGTTTATCTTTTTTTTTAAATCTCTTAGTTTCATTGATCTTTTCTGTTTTCTTTTTTGTTTCTATTTCATTTATTTCCACTCTGATCTTTATTTCCTTCTATTAACTTTGGGCTTATTTTATTCTTTTTCTATTCCTTGAATTGTAAAGTTAGAATTTTTATTTAAGATTTTCATTCTTAATGTAGGTGTTCATCATTATGAACTTCTTTCTTAGAACTGCTGCATCTCAGGGAATTCTCTGGTGGTCCAGTGGCTAAGATTCCACACTTCCAATGCAGGGGTCCTGGGTTTGATCCCTGGTCAGGGAACTAGATCCTACATGTCACAACTGAAGATCCCATATGCAGCAACTAAGAGATCCTGCATGCTGCAACAATGCTTGAAGATCCCATGTGCCACAATTAAGACCTGGTGCAGCCAAATAAATGAATACTTTTATCTTTCAATTTCTCCTTTGAGTCATTGGTTGTTAAGTAGCATGTTGTTTAATCTTCCTGTATTTGTGAATTTTCCAGTTTTTTTCCTTGTAATTGATTTCTAGTTTCATACCATGTGGTTGAAAAAGATGCTTGATATGATGCTTCAGTCATCTTAAATTTATTATGATTTTTCTATGGCCTAACATTACTTTGCCAACAAAGGTCCGTCTAGTCAAGGCTATGGTTTTTCCTGTGGTCATATATGGATGTGAGAGTTGGACTGTGAAGAAAGCTGAGCGCCGAAGAATTGATGCTTTTGAGTTGTGGTGTTGGAGAAGACTCTTGAGAGTCCCTTGGACTGCAAGGAGATCCAACCAGTCCATTCTGAAGGAGATCAGCCCTGAGATTTCTTTGGAGGGAATGATGCTGAAGCTGAAACTCCAGTACTTTGGCCACCTCATGAGAAGAGCTGACTCATTGGAAAAGACTCTGATGCTGGGAGGGATTGGGGGCAGGAGGAGAAGGGGACGCCAGAGGATGAGATGGCTGGACACATCACTGACTCGATGGACTTGAGTCTGAGTGAACTCCGCGAGTTTGTGATGGACAGGGAGGCCTGGCGTGCTACGATTCATGGGGTTGCAAAGGGTCGGACACGACTGAGCGACTGAACTGAACTGAACTGAACTGAACATATGACTTAACCTGGGAAATGTTCTACGTGTATTTGAGTAGAAAATGTATTCCACTTCTCTTGGATAGAGTGTTCTTGTGTTGTTTTAAAAAACAGCTTTATTGGGGTATAATTACATAGCATAAAATTCACCTGCTTTAATTCTACAATTCAATTAATTTTAGCATATTTACAGAATTGTACTATTATCACCACAGTCCACTTTTAGGACATTTCTATCTCCCCAGAAAGATCCTTCATGCTCATTTATAGTCACTCTCCATCCATGCTGCCAGACCCAGGCAACCACTAATCTACTTTCTGCCTCTAGAGATTTGCAACTTTTGGAAATTTCATAATAATGGACTCATAATATGTGAGGTTTTGTGTGTGTGTGCATGGCTTCTTTCATTGAGCATAATGGTTTTTTGTTTGTTTTGAGCAAAATGTTTTTAAGATTCATTTTTTATTTTTATTGCCAAATGGTATGGATATATCACTTTGTTCATGCATTCACCAGTTGGTGAACATTTGGGTTCTTTCCACCTTTTGGTTATTATAAATAATGCTATGAACATCCAAGTACAATTTTTCATGCAGACATATGTTTTCATTTCTCTTAGGTAGATAACTAAGACTAGAGTTTCTGGGTCACATGGTAAATTTATGTTTAACTTTTTTGAAAATGGAGGCAATTATTTTTTAAACTGAGCTAAAATGCACAAAACATAAAACTAACAATTTTAAAGTGTACAATTCAGTGAAAATACATAGATGATGTTGTGCAACTATCACTTTTATCTATTTACACAATATTTTCATCATCCCAAATGGAAACCGTGTACCCATTAGCCAGTCACTCCTCACTCCCTCCTTGTGCCCAGCCCTGGGAAACAATCTACCTTTACTGGACATTTCATGTAACTGGAATCATATAATATGTGATCTATTGTGTCTGACTTCTTTCACTTACATAATGTTTTTAAGGTTCATCCATGCTGTAGCATGTATTGGTACTTCATTCCTTTTTATGATTAAATAATATTCCATCATATGGGTATACCACCATTTTGTTTTATCCATTCATCAGTTTATGAACATTTGGGTTGTTTCTACCTTTTGGATATTGTGAATAGCACTATTATGAACATTTATGTACAAGTATTTGTTTAAATATCTTTTTTCAATTATTTTGGGTATATGCCTTAGTGGAATTGCTGGGTCATGTGGAAGTTCTATGTTTATCTTTTAGAAAAAGTGCCAAACTGATTTCCACAGCAGCTACACCATTTTACATCCCCATGAGCAATGTACGAAGTTCCAGTTTCTCTAAATCTTGCCAGAACTTATTTTCCTTTATTTTATTAGAGCCATCCTAGTGGGTGTAAAGTGGTATCTCATTGTAGCTTTGATTTGCATTCCTCTGATGACTGATAGTGGGAATTTTTTCCATGAGTTTCATGGTCATTTGTATATCTTCTTTGGAGAAATTTCTACTCAAGTCCTTTTCCCATTTTTCAATTGTGTTGTTTTTGTTGCTGAGTTGTAAAAATTCTTTCTGTATTCTACATACAAGTCCCTTATCAGATGTATGATTTGAAAATAATTTCTCCTACTCTGTAGCTTATCTTTTCACTTTCTTGATGGTGTTCCTTGATGCACAAAAGTTTTTTTTAATAAAGTCCAAATCATCTTTTTTTTTCTTTTGTTGATTGTGCTTTTAATGGCCAAGTCCAAGTCTACAAAGATTTACACTTATGTTTTCACATAGAAGTTCTATTGTTTTAGCTCTTACATTTAGGTATTTGATTTGTTTTCAGTTAAATTTTATAGATGGTGTAAGGTAAAGAGTTCAATATTTTTTTGCATGTGGTTAACCAGTTATCCCACAACAATTGTGGTGAGGCTGGTCTTCCATGTTGAAAATCAATTGACCATAGGTATTTGGGTTTATTTTGGACTCCAAGTTCTATTCCATTGATCTATAAGTCTGTCTTTATGCCAGTACCACACTGTTTGGATCACTGTAGTAAGTTTCAAAACTGGGGAATGTGAGTCCCTCAACTTTGCTTTCCTCTTTCAAGACTATTTTGGCTATGTGAGGTCCCTTGCAGTTCCATATGAATATTAGGCTCAACTTTTCTTTTTCTGAAGAAAAGGTCAGTGGGATTTTGATAGGAATTAAACTCAACATGTAGACAGATCTGGGTAGTATTGCCATTTTAAATTGTTAAAACTTTCAATCCATGAACATGGGATATCTTTCCATTTATTTAGGTCTTCTTTAATTTCCTTCAGCAAAGAATCCGCCAATGCCAGAGACACAGGTTATATATCCCTGGGTCAGGAAGATCCCTTGGAGAAGAAAATGGTAACCCACTCTAGTATTCTTGTCTGGGAAATCCCATGGACAGAGGAGCCTGGTGGGCTATAGTCCATGAGGTTGCAGAAGAGTCAGACACAACTTAGTAACTAAACAACAAATGACGAATCTTTTGTAGTTTTCAGCATGCAAGTCTTCCATCTCATTGGTTAAATTTATTCCTCTGTATTTTATTCCTTTTGATGCTATTGTAAATAGGTCAATTTTTTTATGTTATAAGAGACCTGAACGTGTTTAAAGGATGAGCCAATAGAGAGGGAGATATGAAAGATACAGGAGGGAGAGAGGAAACTGAAATATCAAGGTTTCCCTGAGTGGGCACAGAGCACCAATGGAAGGATCGGTCAGCATGATAAATGACACCATTTCCAGTGTGACAGAAGGGAAAGAGCAGGGATCGGTCAGGTTAGAATCTCATGAGTTTGCAGGTAGTTTGTGGCAAGAAGTTGGGAACATTGCTGTTTGGGGTTTCTATTTTAAGTGCAGTAGGAGGTGACAACACGTGGTCCACTGAAGAAGGGAATGGTAAACTACTCAGTACTTTTGCCTTTGAGAACCCCATGAACAGTATGAAAAGGCAAAAAGATATGACACTGAAAGATGAATTCCCCAGGTCAGTAGGTGCCCAATATGCTACTGGAGAAGAGTGGAGAAATAACTCCAGAAAAAATGAAGAGATGGAACCAAAGCGAAAACAATGCCCAGTTGTGGATGTGACTGGTGATGGAAGTAAGTCTGATGCTGTAAACAACAATATTGCATAGGAACCTGGAATGTTAGGTCCATGAATCAAGGTAAATTAGAAGTGGTCAAACAGGAGATGGCAAGGGTGAACGTCGACATTTTAGGAATCAGTGAACTAAAATGGACTGGAATGGGCAAATTTAATTCAGATGACCATTATATCTACTACTATGGGCAAGAATCCCTTAGAAAAAAATGGAGTAGCCCTCATAGTCAACAAAAGACTCTGAAATGCAATTCTTGGGTGCAGTCTCAAAAATGACTGAATGATCTCTGTTTGTTTCCAAGGCAAGCCATTCAATATCACAGTAATCCAAGTCTATGCCCCAAGCAGTAATACTGAAGAAGCGGAAGTTGAATGGTTCCATGAAGACCTACAATACCTTCTAGAGCTGACACCCAAAGAAGATGTCCTTTTCATCATAGGGGACCGGAATGCAAAACCAGGAAGTCAAGAGATACCTGGAGTAACAGGCAAGTTTGGCCTTGGAGCACAAAATGAAGCAGGGCAAAGGCTAACAGAGTTTTGCCAAGAGAACGCACTGGTCATAGCAAACACCCTCTTCCAACAGCACTAGAGAAGACTCTAGACATGGACATCACCAGATGGTCAATACTGAAATCAGACTGATTATATTCTTTGCAGCCAAAGATGGAGAAGCTCTATACAGTCAGCAAAAACAAGACTGGGAGCTGACTGTGGCTCAGATCATGAATTCCTTATTGCCAAATTCAGACTTAAATTGAAGAAAGTAGGGAAAACCACTAGACCATTCAGGTATGACCTAAATCAAATCCTTTATAATTATACAGTGGAAGTGACAAATAGATTCAAGGGATGAGATCTGATAGAAAGACTGCCTGAAGAACTATGGATGGAGATTAGTGACATTTTACAGGAGGCAGTGAGCAACACCATCCCCAAGAAAAAGAAAAGCAAAAAGGCAAAATGGTTGTCTGAGGAGGCCTTACAAATAGCTGAGAAAAGAAGAGAAGCTAAAGGCAAAGGAAAAAAGGAAAAATATACCCATTTGAATGCAGAGTTCCAAAGAATAGCAAGGAGAGATAAGAAAGCCTTCCTCAGTGATCAGTGCAAAGAAATAGAGGAAAACAACAGGATGGGAAAGACTAGAGATCTCTTCAAGAAAATTAGAGATACCAAGGGAATATTTCATGCAAAAATGGGCTCGATGAAGGACAGAAATGGTATGCACCTAACAGAAGAAGATATTAAGAAGAGGTGGCAAGAATACACAGAAGAACTATACAAAAAAGATCTTCATGACCCAGATAACCATGATGGTATGATCACTCACCTAGAGCCACACATTCTGGAATGCAAAGCCAAGCGGGCCTTAGGAAGCATCTCTAAGAACAAAGCTAGTGGAGGTGATGAAATTCCAGTTGATCTATTTTAAGTCCTCAAAGATAATGCTGATAAAGTGCTGCACTCAATATACCAGCAAATTTGGAAAACTCAGCAGTGGCCACGGAACTGGAAAAGGTCAGTTTTCATTCCAATCCCAAAGAAAGGCAATGCCAAAGAATGCTCAAACTACCGCACAATTGCACTCATCTCACACGCTAGCAAAATAATGCTCAAAATTCTCCAAGCCAGGTTTCAACAGTATGTGAACCGAGAACTTCGAGATGTTCAAGCTAGATTTAGAAAAGGCAGAGGAACCACAGATCAAACATCTGTTTGATCATCAAAAAAGCAAGAGAATTCCAGAAAAACATCTACTTCTGCTTTATGTCAAAGCCTTTGACTGTGTGGATCATGATAAACTGTGGAAAATTCTTAAGAGATGGGAGTACCAGCCCACCTTACCTGCCTCCTGAGAAATCTGTACGCAGGTCAAGAAAATAGTTAGAACCAGAAATGGAACAACAGATTGGTTCCAAATTGGGAAAGGAGTATGTCAAGGATGTATATTGTTACCCTGCTCATTTAACTTATATGCAGAGTACATCATGCGAAATGCCATGCTGGAATGAAGCACAAGGTGGAATCAAGATTGTCAGGAGAAATATCAATAACCTCAGATACCCAGATGATACCATCCTTATGGCAGAAAGCGAAGAAGAATTAAAGAGTCTCTTGATGGAAGTGAAAGAGGAAAGTGAAAATGTTGGCTTAAAAACATTAAAAAAACTAAGATCATGGCATCTGGTCCCATCAGTTCATAGCATATAGATGGGGAAACAATGGAAACACTGCAGATTTTATTTTCTTGGGCTCCAAAATCACTGCAGATGGTGACTACAGCCATGAAATTAAAAGATGCTTGCTCCTGGGAAAAAAAGCTATGACCAACCTGGGCCACATATTAAAAAGCAGAGACATTACTTGGCTGACAAAGGTCCATCTAATCAAAGCTATGGTTTTTCCAGCAGTCGTGTATGGATGCAAGAGTTGGGCTATAAAGAAAGCTGAGCACCAAAGAATTGATGCTTTTGAACTGTGGTGTTGAAGAAGACTCTTGAGAGTCCCTTGGACCACAAAGAGATAAAACCAGTTAATCCTAAAGGAAATCAGTCCTGAATATTCATTGAAAGGACTGATGCTGAAGCTGATGCTCCAACACTTAGGCCACCTGATGGGAAGAACTGACTCCTTGGAAAAACCCTGATGCTGGGAAAGATTGAAGGCAAGAGGAGAAGGGGACAACAGAGGATGAGATGGTTGGATGGCATCACCGACTCGATGGACATGAGTTTGAGCAAGCTCTGGGAATTGGTGATGGACAGGGAAGCCTGGCGTGCTGCAGTCCCTAGGGTCGAAAAGAGTCGGACATGACTGAGCAACTGAACTGACTGACTGGTGTAGATTCAGCCTTCTTTCCCCCTAAATAGAAAAACTGAACTCTTAAAATATGGGTATAACACCTAACACTCAAATCTTCTTTCCTAAATGCCATTTTCAACTAAAAAGGATCAAGTCTCCTTGGGGAAAATAACTGTTTCCAGGACTGAGGCAGGGAAAGTACGAGATGAGCCTGGAGCATCTTGTGGTGTCAGAAAATAAGGAAGTGCTGAAGAAAAGATGGAGGTCTTCCAAAAGGACACAGGAGTCATCTTTCTGCTGGCCAAATCTGGGACATTTGGACATCAAAATAAAGAATGGTACTAACACACTGAATATGATAGACAACCACAGTTCCATGAGGATATAGATACATAAATGTAGGAGAGGGGAAAGCTCTCCCTTACATTGGAGAGCCAACTAAAACAAGTCCAAAGGATAATGGCATTGGACAGTTACCATCTGGCAACCTCAAGGATCACCCATGAATGCTAAAACTGGTGGGTGAAAGTTTGAGATCAGGATATATATACAATCTCAATGTATCTCCCCACAAAATATTCACTAATGACAAAGGGGAAAATAGTAATTTTACAGTGGAGAAACACATGTGCCTCCTTATATAATGCACTGAAAAGGACACAGCATCCCTTCTGTGATATTCCTACCAAAATGCATAACAAAATCTAATCATGAGGGGATATCAGAAAAAACAAAATTGAGGGATAGTCTAAAAATAACTAACCTGTAATCTTCAAAAATGTCAGTGTCAGAAGACACAAAGACTGAAGTACTCTTTGCTGTTAAAGGGGACTAAAGAGATATGACAAGTGAATGAACATGATTCAGTTTTCTTTTGCCATAAAGGACATTGTTGAGGAAACTGGTGAGTTCTGAATGAGTTCTGTAGATTATAATTATAATAGCATTGTATCAATCTGAATTTCCTGATTTTGATAATTGCTCTGTGTTTATGTAAGATAATTTGTTTTAGGAAAAACACAGTGAAGTATTTTGGAGTAAAGAGGCATCATGTCTTCAAGCGACTATGAATTAGCTCACAGGAAAAAATATATATATATGAGACAGAGGGAGAAATAGAGTAAGATAAGTGTAGTAAAATGTTAATGTTTAAGGAATCCGGATTGGGTATACAGCAGTTTTCTTTGTACTATTGGAACTTTTTTGTAAGTCTGAAATTATCTAAATAAAAATTTAAGAGAAACAATTCATAGTTGAAAAACTTACAAAAAAATAGAGCTAGTATCATACTTAATGGTGAGAAACTAGACTTCTTTCCCCATAAGATCAGGAACAAGGCAAGGATGTCTGCTCTTATTATTCCTTTTTAACATCATACTGGAATTCCTTGCTAGTGCTATAGGCAGGAAAAGGAAATAAAAGGTATATAGATTGGGAAGGAAGAAATAAAACTGTCTTTGTTCACAGATGACATAATTGTCTATGTAGAAAATCCCAAAGAATCAAGAAAAGATAGCTGGAACTAACAAACAATTACAGCAAGGCTGCAAAGTACAAGGTTATTATACAAAAGCCAATTACTTTCTTATATACCAGCAATGAACAATTGGAATTTTAAATAAAAAGCACAATAACACTTACATTAGCACAAAAAAACTAAATACTTAGGTATAAAGTTAACAAAATATGTACAAGATCTATACAAGTAAAATTATAAAACTCTGATAAAATAAATCAAAGAAGATAAATGGAGACATATTCCATGTACATGGATAGGAAGACAAGAGGTCGGTTCTCCCCAACTTGATCTATAGATGCAATGCAATACCAAGCAAAATCCCACCAACTTATTTTGTGGATACTGAAAAACTAATTCTAAAGTTCATTTGTAAATGCAAAAGACCCAGAATAGCCAACACAATATTGAAAAAGAAAGTCTGAGGACTGACACTACCTGACTTTGCTGCTGCTGCTAAGTCGCTTCAGTCGTGTCCAAATCTATGCGACCCCATAGATGGCAGCCCACCAGGCTCCCCCGTCCCTGGGATTCTCCAGGCAAGAACACTGGAGTGGGTTGCCATTGCCTTCTCCAATGCATGAAAGTGAAAAGTGAAAGTGAAGTCGCTCAGTCGTGTCTGACTCTTCACGACCCCATGGACTGCAGCCTACCAGGCTCCTCCGTCCATGGGATTTTCCAGGCAAGAGTACTGGAGTGGGGTGCCACTGCCTTCTCTGACCTGACTTTAAGATTTCCTATTGATATAAACTTACAGTAATCAAGACAAACATGGTACTGGTGAAATAATAGACAAATAGATGAATGGAACAGAATACAGAGCCTAGAAATAGATCCACAAAAATACAGTCAGCTAATCTTTTTAAAAATATTTATTTATTTTATTTCTTTGGCCGTGCTGCGTCTTAGTTGTGGCACATGGGATCATTTTTAGTTAAGGCATGTGGGATCTAGTTCCCTGACCAGCGATCAAACCTGGGCCTCCTGCATTGGGATCACAGAGTCTTAGCCACTGGACCACCAGGGAAGTCCCAAGTCAACTAATCTTTGACAAAGGAGCAAAGGCAATTCAATGGACAAAGGACAGTCTGTTCAACAAATAGTGCTGAAACAACTGAATGTCCACATGCAAAAACAGTAATCTAGACAAAGACTTTAACCCCTTTACAAAAATCAACTCAAAATGGATTATAGGCCTTTGTGTAAGATGTAAAACTACAAAATTCCTAGAAGATAACACAGAGGGGAAATCTATGTAACCTTGAGTTTTGTTTTTGTTCAGTTGCTCAGTCATGTCCAACTCTTTGCAACCCCCAGGCTTCCCTGACCTTCACCATCTGTTTGCTCAAACTCATGTCCACTGAGTTGGTTATGTCACCCAACCATCTCATCCTCTGTCGTCCCCTTCTCTTTCTGCCTTCAATCTTTCCCAGCATCAGGGTCTTTTTTAATGAGTCGGCTCTTCACATCAGGTGGCCAAAGTATTGGAGTACTGGAGTATTTAGTCATTGTTTGGCAATGACTAAAAACAACACCAAAAGCACAACACATGGAAGACAAAAATCGATAAACTGAGTTTCATCATTGGTGGAAGACACAAAGAATGAAAAGACAAGCCAGAGAATAGATGAAAAATTTTCAAAACACATATCTGGGGGCTTCCTTGGTGAGTCAGTGGTGATGAATATACCTGCCAACGCAGGAGACACAGGTTCAGTCCTTGGTAGGGAAGATCCCACATGCTGCAGAGCAACCAAACCCATGCACCACAACTATTGAGCGGGTGCTCTAGAGCCTGGGAACCACAACCACTGAAGCTCAAGCGCCCTACAGCCAGTGCACACAATGAGAGGCCCATGCACTGCAATGAAGCATAGCCCTCGCTCGTTGAAACTAGAGAAGGGCTCAGGCAGCAACAAAGACCCAGTACAGGCAAAAGTAAATTAAAAAAAAAACAAACACATATTTAATAAAAGGCTGGTAATCAGAATATACAAAGAATTCAAGACTCAAAAAAAAAAAAAAAAAAAAAAAAAAGAAAAGAAAGAAAAACAATCCAATTTACAAATGGGCAAAAGATCTCAACAAACACTTCACTGAAGAAGATGTACACATTGCAAATAAGCACATGAAAAGATGTTCAACGTCTATGTCATTAGGGAAATGCAAATTAAAACAACAATAAGATACCATCATAGACCTATGAGAATGGCTAGAATCCAAAATAACACCACCAAGTGCTGGTGAGGAGGTAGAGTGACAGGAATGCTCATTCACTGCAGGTGGGAATGCAACATAGTACAGCCACTTTGGCAGACAGTTTGCAGTTTCTTAAAAAACTAAACATACAGTTACCATGCTAATCTCAGGTGGGCTCAGTCTGTAGCAGCTTGAAACAGGGCTTCAGTTTCCCAGCCAGAGACTGAGGCTGGGTCATGGTGGTGAGAGCACCAAATCCTAGCCACAAGACCAGTGGTCAGTGACCAGGCCTGGCCCTTCAGCTTTGCAGAAAATAATTCCCACAAAGACAGAAAGTAGTGAAATAAGTAAAGGGTTTATTAGGAAGAAAAAGAGTACAGCATGTGTAGATAGACACATGGCAAGACTCAGAGGTAGAGTCCCTGAGTCAAGCCCTCATCGCTGTTTGAATTAGTTTTATGGGCCATTTCTCCCAGGTTTCCTTTGGACAATCATTTTGATTTGCCTGGTTCACAGTCCCTATTTGGTATATCTCAGGGTCCTCCAATGTGTGTGCATGCATCTCTTAGCCAAGATGGATTCCACTGAAGAGGCCAATGGGTAGCTTGGCATCACTTAGCATCACTTCCCTTTGACCTCCAAGGAGCCTGTCTGCACATGTGTGGTTGGGGAGGTCTCCCAACTTTGAGAAATATGTGGTCTGGGCAGGGGTAAGTCTTCTGTCTTAATTGTCCTGCTATTCTTCTCTTGGAGTTTCAGTCCAAGCAATGACATCTCCTATTACTTTACCCTGGGGTGGGGTGGGGCTCATCTGTCCACTGCCTCAATACAGTTCAGCAACTGCACTCCTTGGTATTTACTGAAGTGAGCTGAAAACTTAGGTCCACACAAAAACATGCACATGTATGTTTATAGCAAATCTATTTATTTATATCTGACAAAACTTGGAAGCAACCAAAATATCCTTTAGTAAGTGAGTGAATAAATAAACTGTGGTACATCCAGACAACAAAATATCATTCAGCAATAAAAGAAGTGGGCTATCAAGCCATGAAAAGACACAGGGAAATCTTAAATGCATATTACTAAGGGAAAAAAGCCAATTGAAAAGACTACACATGGTCCCAATTATATGACATTCTGGAGAAGGCAAAAGAATGGAGACAGTAAAGAGATCAGGGGTTCAGGGAGAGGAAGAAAGGGGTAAATGGGTGGAACAGGGAATTTTAGGGTAATGAAACTACTCTGTATGACACTGTGGTGGTGGATCATGTCATTATATATTTTTCAAAACCCCTAGAATGTACAATACAAGAGTGAACCTTAATATAAACTATGGACCTTAGTTAATAATAACATATAAGTCAATTATATCTCAATAAAGCTGGAAAAAAAGAAAAATTGTTATTATTATTGGTTCATCAATTGTAACAAATGTATCACACTAATGCAAGATGTTAATAATAAGAGAGACTGGCTTGGGTAAGGGGGTATATGGAAACTTTCTTGCACTTTCCATTCAATTCTTGGGTAAACCTAAAGCTGGGACTTCCTGGTGTTCCAGGGGTTAAGAATCCGCCTTGCAATGCAAGGGATGTGGGTTCAATCCCTGGTCAGGGAACTAAGATTCCATATGCCATGGGGCGACTAAGCCCAGGCACCACAACTACCGAGCTTGTGAGCCACAACTAGAGAGTTTGTGTGCCAGCAATGACCTGCATGATGCAATGAAGATCCCATGTGCCACAGCTCAGACCCAATGCAGACAAATAAATACTTTTTTAAAAAAAGGAATGAAGTATGGATACATATTACAATATGGATGAAACGTGAAACCATTATGCTAAGTGAAAGACTTAGCATAGTCACAGAAGGCCACATACTGTATGATCCCATTTATTTTAATTACTTATTTTATTTTAGCTATGTGGGGTCTTTGTTGTGGTGCTTGGACTCTGTTGTGGTTCACAGGCTTTCTCCAGCTGCAGCTCACAGGCTTCTCTTGTTGCAGAGCATGGGCTCTAGAGCACACGAGCTCAGTAGTTGTGGCTCACGGGCTCTCTAGTTGTGATGTGCAGCTTAATTGCCCCATGGCATGTGGGATCTTAGTTCCCCAACTAGAGACTAAACCCGCATCTCCTGTATTACAAGGCAAATTCTGAACCACTGGACCATCAGGGAAGTCCTTGTATGATCCTATTTATATGAAATGTTCAGAACAGGCAAATCTGCAGAGACAGACAGTGGTTTCCTAGGGATTGGGAGATGGGAGCTTTGGGATGACAGCAAACGGGTATAGGTTTTTTGAGGGAGATAATGAAACTATTCTAAAATTGATTGTGGTGATGGTTACAAAACTCTGGATATACTAGAAGTCACTGAATTATACACTAAATGGATAAATTTTCTAGTGTGTAAATTGTATCTCAATAAAGCTGTTAAAAAATAAAAACATAGCTATGCACACAAAGGACACACAGGGAAGTGTTGACAGTTGAGAGCCCAGTATGTAACTGGAGAACTGAGGGTGGGGACGAGAAAGAGACTTATTTTCCACTGTATACCTTTATGTGTCATTTGAAGGTTTTTATCCTGTTCGCGTTTAACATAATCTAACGTTCCCCTCAAATACTGTTTCCAACAAGCCTACCTTGCTTTTCCTAACTTCACTCAAACAATGATCTCTCTTATATTATCTCTCAAACTAAGACACAGAAAAAAATCAAACAATTCCAAAGGAGGAAAGAAAAGTAATGAAAGAAATGCCAAAACCCATGCAGAAAGGAATTCCATAAGTATATCCATTCAGTGGAATATTGTACAGCCATTTGAATGATGTTTATAAAGAATTTTAATGGGGAAACATTTGTGTAAAAATGGCAAAGTATAATTGACTATACAGCCTGACTCAAATGTCTTTCAGGCCTGGAATACAGCTTAAATGCACCAAAATTCTAATACTGGTTTTGTTCAAGCAGTAGGATGTGTTTTTTCCCCATATTCTCATCAATGAACATATATTACTGTTGGAGAGAGGGTTATTCATTTTATTATTTGGGGACTTCTAAGCAGAGGTTGTGAGAGAAAGAATATATATTTTATATATAATGTGATTTTTAATATATTAATATATAAAAATATATTTTTATTTTTTAATGGAAAGTGCCCAGTCTGGGCCCGGTATTCTAGCTCAGGACCCTCCAAGGCTACACTCCATCCTTTCTTTCAGAGCACAGCCCCCACCCACCTCTCCCTTCTATCAACCAGGCCCCTTTCAATCCAATCACTCTTATCCTGCCCCTTGCTGAAGCTATGATCTACTTTGCTTCTCAACTTTCTCATCTCCCCTCATTGTACAGCCTGACACTCCTATACAAGTCCTGCCCTTGCTGCTGATTAGGGGCCTAAACTTATGTAAGTAACTGCCTCTCTAGGAGCCTCAAGTTCTTCAGAGATGAACCAAGATATTAATAGTTTCCACATAAAGGGGCTGCTGTGACTGTTAAGAGGTTATGTATAGAGAGATTTGGGCTTCCCTGGTGGCTCTGATGGTAAAACATCTGCCTGCAATGCAGAAGACCCAGGTTCAATCCCTGGGTTGGGAAGGGAATGGCAACCCACTCCAGTATTCTTGCCTGGAGAATTCCATGAACAGAGGAGCCTGCTGGGCTACAGTGCATGGGGTCGCAAAGAGTCAGACACGACTGAGCGACTAACACACAAACACACACATAGAGACTCAAGTAAGTAATAAAGCTCAGCGTTGATGCTCCATCTCCCTTACCCTTCTCCTGCATCCTCCTCCATACATCGTGGTGTCACCAAGGTCACCATAGATGTTCAGGATATGATTTCTTCTCTCTCTTCTGCCTTGACAATTGTTTCTCTAAGGTGCCAGTTTGAGGCATGACTCCACCACGAACTACTGCAAAGCTGTTGTCTAGAGGGGATGTTGGGAACAATATGGAAGTGACTTGGACTTCATCAGAGTTGGGGTCTCACCATTGCTGTTCTTAGCTGTGTGGCTTTGGCAAGTCACCTAAGTCTCCCTATGCCTCACTGTACTTACCTATAAGGGGAGGGGAAATAATAGCACCTATCTCAGTGGGTGCCTTCACTTTCTATCTGCACTGCACCCCTTCTCCCCCACCACACCTCACCTCCCTGCTCACTTGGCTGGTTTGGTCTCACGCTGCACCAGCTGATGAAGCAAGCCACACCCCATCCTGGAGCAACAACACCTAGGAGATGAGAGAGGAACTGGCCAGAAAAGAGTGACATGCAAGCCCTTTGGGGAAGGACTGAACCACCACAGAGCTGAACCTAAATTTTGTTCGTCATTCAACCACTCATGCACCTGAATGCATGCGATGAATATTTGCTGACCCTTCCACTCAGACCAGCCAGATTCTGGGCTTTGCTGGAGACAGAGTCAGCTGCCCTCATGGAGCTCCTGACATGTAGGCGAGAGAACCCCAGACATCAATTCCACATGGGGCAGAGGAGAGGGGACCTCTAAGGGCTGTGGAAGCCCAGAGGACAGGATCTAATCTAGCTTGAGAATCAAGGCAGGCTGCTAGGATGAAGTGACACTTGAGGTGAGTTCATTAGATTTGGAGAGTGATTGTCTTCCATGCCGAAGACATTGTAAAGACACCTAAGGGAGAGCCTGGTACATTGAAGGACCCACTTGTTGTTAGTTCAGTGGCCAGAGCACAACGTGTGAGGCCAGGGTAGCAAGAGATGAGGCTCGAGAGGCTTGGCAGGGGCCACAGGTGGCCTTAATTGCCCAACAAGGAGCTAGAACTTTATCCTTATGTGGAGATGGGTGTCACAGAAGGAAGTGATGTTTTAACTTCTAAACCCGTATGTTCTCACTGTTGGTGTCCAGGATAGTAGGTTAAAGACAGCCAGTCTGGAAGCAGTGAGGCCAGGGAGTAGACTTGGGGTCATTCATATGAGAGATGCTGAGGCTAGATCAAGGTAGTGGCAGAGGATGAGGAAAAAGGGTGGAGTATTTGGGAGACAGAAAGAAGAATCAGCAGGACTTGGTGAGGGATTGGCTATGAGGAGAGAAGGGGAGTTTGGGCTGCACATAAAGCAGAGAATACAGAGGAAATGTATAGCACATGTGCCAGGGAGTAATTAGATCATGATGGGAGGAACTCTAATGGCTGAGAATTCAGTGTGGGATATCAGGGGCAGAAATACCTTTCTGGAGGAGGAGGGATTCAGGCTAAGACTCACTGTGTATCCTTGGACCAGTCACTTTATTTTCCTTTGGTCCTTTAGGTCTCCACCTGCTAAACTGAGAGACAGAGAATGACCATTGTGAGGAGTGAATCACATAAAAGAATGTTCAGGACTTCCCTGGTGGTCCAGTGGTTAAGAATCTGCCTGCTAATGCAGGGGACACAGGTTCAATCCCTGGTCCAGGAAGATCCCATGTGTCTCAGAGCAACTAAGCCTGAGTGCCACAACTCCTGAGCCTACATGCCCAGAGCCCATGCTCTGCAACAAGAGAAGCCACCACAATGAGAAGCCCACACACCACAGCACCAGCACAACGAGTGGTTCCCTGCTGTCTGTAACTACAGAAAGCAATGAAGACCCAGTGCAGTAAAAAAAAAAAAAACAATGTCCAGGAGGTGCCAAGCCCTGTGGGTGATTTGGAGGGGGAGATTTGTGGGGCAGGTGTGTTTGCTCCAGAGGTGGGGCTGGACTACCATTTGTGCAATATCACTGCCACTGTCAGCGGGAAACACTTACTTACAAGATATATATGGGGAGGAGATATGTGACCTGAACACGTGTGTGTTGGATTTGAGGGCATGAAAAGCCAAGACAGTGACTTCCCTGGTGGTCCAGTGGTTAGGACTCTGCATATCCACTGCAGGGGGCATGGGTGTGATCCCTGGTTGGGGAACGAAGATCCTCACATGCCAAGTGTTGTGGCCAAAAAATCGAAAAAAAAAAAAAAAATAGCCAAGGCAGTCAAGTCACTCTCACTCTGGGAGGCCATATCTTGACAGTCAGGAGTGAGGGACTTCTCTGAACAGTGGACCCCAGACTGCCACTTCCTCAGGAAATACTTAAACCAAGGCCTCTGGGTTCTGATCTCAAGTCATCACCTGAGTTGCAGTGTGACCCCGAGTCAGTTCTAACCCACTTTGTGTCCCAGGTTTCCCACATGAACAATAACAAAAGCATATGTGTGTTGGTGGAGAGGTGGATGGAATGTGTTCAAAGGTCTTGTCCAGGTTTGTTATGCTTCAGATTTATGACCCTGAATCCTTTTTAAAAAAGTCTAGCCCTGTCTCCATCGCTGACTTACTGTGTGGCCTTGAGCCAGCTTCTGGACCTCTCTGGGCCTATTTTCACATCTGGAATATCAGGAGATTGGGTAAGAGAGTCTCTAACAGCCAATGATTCTCCCTGGAGGATGCTCATCATCTTCTCCAGCTGAACACTTCAGACAAATCAGAGGAAAGCGAGGTCCAAATCTTCCGTCTTCTCCCACTGCCCTCCCCTCCCTACTGTCAGGAGCTCGCAGCACTGGCTCCCTTCCCAAACTTGTTGCTATGACAACGGGTTACAAATAACTCAGATGCAGACAAAGATTTTAACCCAAGAACTGCTGGGCCGATGGCTTCTTCCTCTCTCCCCACATCAGACCGAGGGAACAATCTGATAAATTCTTTGGGATCAAATTACTCACCTGCTCACAAGCCTGCCAAGGCTCCTCAGTGTCATGCAGTTAAGTCCTGGCATCTTGAGGCCCTCCTGGAACCTGATTCAAATCCTTCCAAATACATTTCCCACTTGCTCCCATTAAAAAGGGGTCACTCCCATTTTTTGAGCACCTACTGTCTGCCTGCCAGCCAATCCCTGTGTTGGATGCTTTACATACTGTAGCTAAGAAAATCTTCCCAGAATTCTATCAGATAAACATTATTATTCCTGTTTTATAGAGGAGAAAACTGAGGCTCACAAATATGACTTGAGTAAGGAGGTCAGCAAGTCAGAATTCAAACTCAAATCCACCAGATTTCCAAACCCGGGCTTTTTTCATTGCCAGTGGTTCACAAATGTTGGTCTACACACCTGGGGCATATTCAGATAATCTGAGACAGTTTACAAATTCAGATTCTAACTTCTATTCAAGAAGGGGCAACACATTTGTCTCCTCTAACTCCTGAGACCTCATAAAATAAGAGTAAAGGAATCAAGTGTATAAACCCACATCTCCAAAGAAAGCTGGAGACTTTTGCATCAATCAAGGAGAGATTATAACAAGTTTCTGGCAAGCAGAAAAGAGCTGGAAGAGTGATAGTGAGAAAGCAGGGCAGGCAGAGGTGAAGCAAATTCCACACGTGGCGGTGGGGAGGGGGCGGGCATCCATGAAGAGAACGTTGGTGTATCTTGCAAAATTCTGGTAAGACTCTGGTGCAGAAAAGTTATCCTGACAGTGCGAGTGAGGTGCAGAGCCCCCCATTAAGGGGAGAATTGAAAGTATGTGTTGGAATAGTTGACTCCCCCACCCTCCCTCTCACCTTCCCTGTGCTTGTGGGTAGAAAGCACAAGAGCTAAACATGTACACTCAAGCAGAATACAGAGAGTCCCCCAAAGAAATCAAACAGTCCCAGAGCAAAGCCTCCACTTTATGGACTCCTACTTTCACAACATAGGTTGTGTTGGTCCCCACCCAGGCACCTTAAGGAGAAATTTAATAGCAGACTTGACAAAACCCTACCCCTTCCACGAGCTCCCAACCAATCAATGTTTTACTGGTTTCATCTTAAATCTATGGGCTGAGAGGTTCAGGGAAATAGATTTATGAATGAACTGATGTAGCAAATATTAAGGCTGGGAGCTTTTCAAGTGAACAAAAAACCTAAGCAATTAAATACAGGAACACAAAAAAGGCCAAAATAATCCAGGTAATTATAGTACTTTTCTTGGCTCTGTAGCAACTATGGATTTACTAGGAATCAGGATACAAACACATTGGAAGGGAGGGAAAGTATGAGTGTATGTGCGGAGAGGGATAAAATCCTTTTCTACCATAACGAGATGTCAAGAGGTAATGTCTCAAATTGCTAAGAAATTGTAGCATATTATTAGAGAAATGAAATCAAAACTACAATGAGGTATCACCTCACACCAGTCGGAATGGCCATCATCAAAAAATCTACAAACAAGTGCTGGAGAGGGTGTGGAGAAAAGGGAACCCCCTTGCACTGTTGGTGGGAATGTAAGTTGATACAACCACTATGGAGAACAGTATGGAGATTTCTTAAAAATCTAGGAATAAACTACCATGTGACCCAGCAATCCCACTACTGGGCAAATACCCTGATAAAACCATAATTGAAAAAGACACATGTATCCTGATGTGCATTGCAGCACTATTTACAATAGCCAGGACATGGAAGCAACCTAGATGCCCATCAACAGATGAATGGATAAACAAGTTGTGGTACATACACACAATGGATTACTACTCAGCCATAAAAAGGAACAAATTAGAATCAGTTGAACTGAGTTGGATGAACCTAGAGCCTGTTATAGTAACAGTCTGTTTATAGTATAGAGCCTGAGTGAAGTAACTCAGAAATACAAATACCATATATTAATGCATATAGATAGAATCTAGAAAAATAGTACAGGTGAACCTATCTGTAGGGCAGCAATGGAGACACAGACATAGAGAACAGACTTGTGGACACAGTGCGGGAAGGAGAGAGTGGGACAAATTTAGAGTAGCATTGAAATATATACATAATTGTGTGTAAAATAGATAGCTAGCAGAAAAGGCGATGGCACCCCACTCCAGTACTCTTGCCTGGAAAATCCCATGGACAGAGGAGCCTGGTAGGCTGCAGTCCATGGGGTCACTAGGAGTCGGACACAACTAAAGTGACTTAGCAGCAGCAGCAGCAGGAAGTTGCTATAAATATATAATACAAGGAGCCTAGCCTGGTGTTCTGTGATGACCTAGAGGGGAAGGATGGGGGTGTGGGAGGAAGGCTCAAAAGGGAGGGGATATATGTGTAATTATGGCTGATTTGAGTTGTTGTATGGCAGAAATCAACATAGCACTATAAGCAATTATTCTCCAATTAAAATTTAAAAAAATAGTAGCATAAGTACCTTCCTTAGAAACATGGTGGTCATTCAGTTAAAAATCCTTTCAGCTACAAGTAACAAAAAACCCAACTTATAGTGGCTTAAACAAATACAACATTATTTATTTTAGTATTTTCACTTATTTGGCTGTGCCACATCTTAGTGTAGCATGTGGGATCTTTAGCTATGGCATGTGAACTGTTAGTTGGGACATGTAGAATCTAGTTCCTGGGCCAGGGCCCCCTGCATTGGGAGCACAGAGTCTTAGCCACTGGACCACCAGAAAAGTTCCTATTTATTTATTTTTAAAGAAGTTAACTTATTATTAACAGAAGTGCCATGCCAGGGTTCAGCTGCTCAATGATGCCCTCAAGGATCCACGCTCTTTCTAACTTTATCTTCCTTACTGTGTGGTGTCTACATTCTCATGTTCATCCCTTCATGATCACAAGATTGCTGTCACAGCTTCAAGCAGCACAATTATATTCAAGGCAGAAAAAAGAAGGGGACATTGTGTGTCTCAGGAAAACAAGAGCCTTTCAAAAGGCCGCCAGCAAATATGTCATGGCCATAACTGGGACACACGGCCATCTCTCTAGCTGCAGGGGAGGCTAAGAAATTATCTGGCTCTTCAGCCTCTGAATGGGAGATGACAAGGGAGAAGAGGGGTTTGGAGTAGTAAATGCCAGAAGGAAAAGCCAAAGACTGGTAAAATAAAGTAGTTACCTCTAGGGAGCAGGACTTGAAGTAGGAAGGAGTGGGACAGGATATATTGCTGGGGTTTTTTTATGAGATCTTTAGCATTATTTTATTTTTTAACTATGTAAAGTATTAATATTACTTTGATTAAAATAAAAATTTAGAAATAAAATGTTATGGTTTCTACAAAACAGAAACATTTGAGAAATAAAAGCTGGTAGTTGCTTTCTGTCTCCAGAGAGAAGCTAATGAGCCAGAATTGGCTCTTTATTGGACTAAGGTATCTTGGGTGTCCACCCACTGATCTGACAGAAATTGTGCCATCACTATTAACCTGAAACCACTACAGCACTATGTAGCAGTTACATGGGTTGACTGTGGTTAGACAGTCCTGGCGCAATTTCCTGTCTGCCATTTATTAGCTTTGTGACCCTGGGCAATAGACACCTGGGAAACTCACTCTCCTTCTTTATGAAATGAAGGTAATTCAAGGGCCTGGTACTGAGTAAGCACTCAGCAAATGTTATCTACTGTGATACAAATGTTAAGTGTTCTGACCAGTGACGTAATTTGGGTGTACTTTAACAGTATTATGCTTCTACTGAGTTCACTTTTTTTTATCCTATTCATGGGCTTTGACTGGACTATCCATGAAAATTATTATTTGTTCCTGAGAGATGTGTGCGCATAGCCTTTGCTCACAGAAGATATGCAGTATGAACCATCAAGAACTGTTCAGGCTTGGATTGCTGTTGGCTCCTGTTGGAAGAAAGATGGTAAAAAGGAACTAGGCTCGATTATTTCCACTACATATATTGTTATTTAACTTTAAAAACAACCCACCCTGTGAAATGTGCTGCTGACTACTGTGATTGCCTTGTATAGGCCACATGGATCAGGTCACCACTGCAGGAAGTAGGTGTGAGAAGGTTCCAGAAAGAAAAAGGATATGGGGAGTGCTGTGCTGGCACAGGAAGTACAATTGACCTGGGAGTGGGGAACAGAACAATGACCTCCTCTCTCTGATGTCAAGGTGAGAGCTGGAGATCTGGACTCTAGGTAGGGAGCATATGGCCAAAAATCATCCAGTTGGTAGATAATCTTTCCCACACGTGGTATCAAGTAGGGACATCCAATAAGTGTCTCCCTCCTGAGGGGCGTAGGTGACATTCTTTCGGAGAGGTAATATCTGGTATCCATTTAGTTTTCCTTTCTGGCCTGGTAATTATCATCTGTTATTCCCAAGATTCCGATAAAGTTCTATTAAGCACACATACAGAGAAGATATTGCATCCATTAAAAAAAAAAAGATACTATGAAAAAAGCGTCTTTGGAGACTAAGAAAGAGTACTTAGAAATTTTAAATGACTGCCAAAAATGAAAAAGTTCAATAGAAGATAAAGTCAGGAAAATGTCCCAGAATGCAGAACAAAAAAGGAAAGACATGGAAAATATGAGAGAAAATAAAAAGACAAAGAAAATGACCCAGAAGATCTAAAATCCAACTAAAAGGACATCTAGGAAGGGAACAGGGAAAATAGACGAGAGAAAATTTGCAAAAAAATGAAACTGGTTTCTTGGAGTAGGGGGCATATGAGTCTTCAGGTTGAAAAGGCCCAACCACCAGGTGCCCAGTAAAACAGATGGGGGAAAAAAACACATTTTGGGGGTCATCATTGTAATATTTCAAAACACTAATGATGACCCTATACGTGAGACAGCAAAAGAGACACAGATGTAAAGAATTTTGGATTCTGTGGGAGAAGGTGAGGGTGGGATGATTTGAGAGAGAGCATTGAAACACGTATACTACCATATGTGAAATACATCGCCAGTCCAGGTTTGATGCATGAGACAGGGCACTCAGGGCCGGTGCACCGCAATGACCCTGAGGGATGGGATGCAGAGGGAGGTGGGACGGGGGGTTCAGGATGGGGGACACATGTACACCCATGGCTGATTCATGTCAATGTATGGCAAAACCCACTACAATATTGTAAAGTAATTAGCCTCCAAATAAAATAAATAAATAAATTTACAAAAAAGATCAAAAGACAATTATAAGCAATTATATGCCAAAAAATAGCTTAACGTAGAAGAAATGAATAAATTCCCAGAAACATACAACCTACCAAGATTAGATCTTGAAGAAATAGAAATTCTGAACAGATCTGTAACTACTGAGAAGACTGAATCAGTAATCAAAAACCTCCCAACAAAGAAAACATAGAACAACATGGCTCCAATGATGATTTCTACCAATATTTAAAAAACAAGTCAATATATCTCAAACAGTTCCAAAAAACAGAAGGAGCACATCCAAATTATCAAAAACAAAACAAAATCAAAGGGAACAAATGTCGTTGGAGAAACTGGAACTCGTGCACACTGTTGATGGGAATGCAAAATGGTATAGCTGCTATGGGAAACAGTAATGGACAGTCCTCAAAAATTTCAAAATAGAATTATCATATGATCCAGCAATCTCATTACTGGGTATTTATCCAAAGACTTTCAGTCAACATCTTGAATAAATATTGGCACTCCAGCGTTCACTGCAGCACTATTCACAATAGCCAAGATATGGAAACAACCTAAATGTCCATTGACAGATAAGCCAATAAAGAAAATGCTGCATATACATACAGTGAATACTATTCAACCTTAAAAAAGTAAATCTGAACTATGTGACAGCATGGATGAACCTTGAGAACATTATTCTAAGTGAAATAAGCCATCACAGAAAAACAAATACTGCACAATTCTACTTATATGAGTATCAGAAATACTCAAATGCATAAAAACAGAGTGGAATGATAGTTTTCAGGGACTGTGGGGGTAAACAGGGAATTATTAATCAATGGGCATAAAAGTTTCAGTCAAGTAAGAGAAATAAGCTCTAGAGATGTGGTTATACAACACTGTACTTATAGTCAACAATAATATATACTTCAAAATTTATCAAGAGGGTTGATCTCATGTTGTGTTGTGTTGTGTTGTTACCACAAAGTAAAACAGAGGCTATGCATACTCTGCAGCCCAGAAATCCCACTTCTAAGTATGTTTCCTAGTGAATTCTCCATGTATATGAAGAGTCATATACAAGAATGCTTACTGCAACATTATTTATAGTAGTAAAAACCTATGAACAACCTGAATGTCTGTGGAGTGCTGTGTGGCAATTCATATGAATCAACTAGAGCATTTGTATTAGTATGTATAGATTCTAAAATTAATGTTAAAGAATATTTTTGTAATGTTTTGTATAAAAGTGTTTTCAACAAAAAAAGTATGAAGGAAAAAAACATAAGCTTTCAGAGTTAGGGAAAACAAGTCAACAAAAATTGAAAACCCAGCTTCCAATTAGCAACACTACATGCTAAAAGCAGTACTTACACAATTCAGAGGCAAACTGTTTTTTAATATAGAATTCTAAAGACAAACTATCATTCAAATATAAAGGTAAAATAATGCTAAATTTTAAGATATGCCAAGACCACAAAATTTACCTTCTTAGGAAGTTACTTGAGAATGTCTTCAAGAAAACATGTGACGTATCAGTCAGGATTGTTGACTGCAAGTGACAGAAGCTGCCTCTAGTTAACTTAAGCAGAAGAGGGACTTATTGCCAGGTCATTTTTGTAGCTCACAGAAGTCTGGAGAATTGAGCAGGAGAAGCCACAGCTAAGGTCACACTGTGGGGACAACTGGATCCAAATGCTATGGGCACTGCAAGCCCCACTGCTCTGACCCCTGGACATCATCCTATCATCACATGCCACTGAAGACAAACTCTAATCATCTGTCTGTTTTCATTTATTTGTGGTCAACTTTAGGATTGTGTTAATCATGTTCTTCAGTCCATGGCATATTATTTTCATCAGTCCATTCAAGGCTCCTCTTTTGCTTGATTTCACTGTAGTATTATTTTTCCCTGTCAGTTCCCACCCCTTCCCCCACTCTCCTCCCAGCTCAGTAACTCTAGTGTATGTCATGTATACACACTTCCAACTCATCTTCCATAGATCTCCTTACATATATGCACATCCATGATATTATAGTATTGTTTTACATTTACACAAATGGTAAATTTGTGCTATAAACCTCATTCTCTTTATCTTTACCATTCAACACTAGGTTTCAGAGACTTATGTGGCTACATGTAAATTCAACTATTTTCTTTCTATTGTTTTATTTATTCCATCCTATGAATATATCACAGTTTGCTTATCCAGTCCCATGGTGATGGTCACCTGGATTGCTTTCAATTCTTCACTACTATAAACAATGCTGGTTTCCTCGGTGGCTTGGTGGTAAAGAGTCCTCCTGCAATGCAGGAGACACAAGAGATGAAGTTTGATCCCTGGGTTGGGAAGATCCCCTGGAGAAGGAAATGGCAACCCACTCCAGTATTTTTGCCTGGGAAATCCCATGGACAGAGAAGCCTGGCAGATTACAGTTTATGGGTTGCAAGGAATTGGACGTGACTGAGTGACTAAGCAAGCAAGCAAGCATAAACAATGCTGCAACAAACCACCTCAACAATATTTCCCTAATGACCTGTGTTAAGTATTCTCTGGAATATATACCCAGGAGTGCAATTGCTGGGTTGTAGGGTATACATATACTCTACAGGAGGTACTGCCAAACTATTCTCTGGAACACCTGTACCATTTTACACTCCACCCAGTTTTCTTTTCCTCTCATCATCAGTGCTTTGATGATATCTGACTTTCTCCATGTTGCCATTCTTGTAGTGATTTCTCAATGTTATTTTAATTTTCATTTCTCTATCTGCAGAGTTGAAAATCTCTTAATGTATTCAAGTTTCCCCTTGTGTTAATTCAAGTTTTTCCTTCTGTTAATTACTCATTTCCTTTCCCCATTTTCCTCTTGGATTTACTATCTTCTTTTTCTAGTTATTAATCTTTTGTCAGTTTTACATATTGCAAGCATATTCTCCTAATTTGTCATCTGCTTGTTAATCTTATATATTCCTGTCTCCTTTGTGTTGTTCACACTGGATTCAAAGCTATGACTAGAATATTCGGTCCTTGTCGCCTGGTGGGCAAGGAAAGAAGTCTAACTACCTTTGGTTTCCATAGAGGAAGTGGGGGCCTGCCTCTCATTGAGACTCACATGAAGAGGAATCCCTCCAAATAGGATGAAGATTTAAATACTAGGCAGCCAATAGAGTTCACTCCTTTGGTAATCCAACATATACCTTTCATCCCAGATTTACTCTAAAAATATGCTTTCACAATATAGTGCCTCATATAACCAAAAAATGCACATTCCTTCTCTAAAGGGATACAGCAACAACATAAGTTATAATGCTTTCATGTGCAAGCAATATAAAACCCAACTCAAACTGGCTTAAATAATAAATGCAATTTATTGGCTCACTTAACTGACAAGTCCATAGGCAGGGAAGACTTCAGGCCCGGTATGATCAGGAATATGGATCCATTTCTCTGTAATTCTCTTGGCTCTGCCTTCTCCATTTGTCAGCTCCATTCTCAGGTAAGCCTTCCACATGCTCAACAGATGGCTAACAACAGCCATCAGACCACATACTTCTTTGTTCGTGTCCAAGGGAAGACAGCTATGTCTTCCCTCAAAATCTGAACAAAAAGCTTCAGTGATTGGATCATCTCTGAACCAATCATCACTGTGATAATGTGGGAGATTACTCAGATTGGTTTATATCATAAAGTTCTATACCTAGAGCTGGCAATGGGGTCAATTCCACTCAAATTGCACAGCTATTAATACAATGGGGGAGGAGAGGAATGGATGGTGGAGAACAACTACAAAGGCCACTACAAAGGAGTAAACTAACAAAGAGGAAGATGTAAGGTCCAGGAAAGATTGGGTCCAACCCAGAAGAGTAATGAAGGGACGTCCCAGGATGACAGTTGTGCTGCAGGCCTACAGAGCAACCAGTCCAAATTGGAGCAGGAAGACGGAGGGCTCCAGGAGGAAGGTATCTGGGGAAAAAGGGGATTCAAATGATTTTATACTTTCCTTAAGAATTTGGAACAACTTAAGAAGGAGATAAAGTCAGACAATGCAAGGAAAAAAGAAAGGCAATTAGAAACTCTAGGAAAAAACATAAACTGTATAAGAAAAGAAATGTAATCCTAGGACACTGGAGCATTAGGAACAACATTTACATAATTATAACAACATAAACACTTTATTGACTTTAAACCTTTAGAATGACCTGTTAGCAAAGTATGGATGATTTAATTTTGGTTATCAAACAGAATGTAAATATTATTAATCTTGTTAATATAAAAGTATAAATGAGAGAAGTTGAGAGATTGAAAGAGGGAATATAAATCTATTATTTAAAGGTACAAAGGTAAGAAATAGAGGACATATAATTAAGGACATGTCTATATATTGGGGGCATGGGAGGAGGGCAGTCGGTGGTATTAATAGCAGGAAGTAACAGATAATGTCTAAAAGTGGTAAGTTGATAAATAGAAAAAAATTGTATATTACTTAAAGATATGAAGATTATTATCAGAAAAGTAAAAAATAAACAGTTATAAGTAGACTAGTAGATTTCTAGGACAAGATGGCAGACTTACCACATGTTTATCTCCATTCCCACCTGAAACCTTGCTAAAATAATAGTAAAGGAATAAAAAAAAGTATAAAAACACAATGACGAAGAGAATGTCCGTCAGGAGCAGGTCCATCAGCGAAAGAGATTCCAAATGTCTGGAAGATAGGAAGAAAATGGAGGATTGATGATTGATGAAGCATGGTGGAGGAAGCCACAGCCTGGAGTATACATGGAGGTGATGCCACTGAGGAGGAGTTGATCTTTCTGTGTAGTAGCCTAGAATGTTTTGGGTCTTAACAATGCCAGGTATGATATAGAGCACGAGTGAGATGTTGGTCTAAAAACAGGGTGATAAATTGTGAAGCTGTATATTGAACTGTTAACCCATCCCTCTGTGTACAATTCACAGTAGCCAGGTGTCTACCCATTAGGCAAAACTAGACATTTCTTTTCTAAGGCAATTTGAACAAGCTCAGAGAAAGATCTTTATGTTTTGGCACAGCATAGTAGTCAGCTATTTTCCAATCATTCTAAAGGTAAGCCACCAGTCACCTAGCCCTGTACCCCATACACAGAGCTTTGAATCCAATTTTATTGCTGTGTTCTTAAATATGAGCAAACCACTATACATTACCAGGGACCTGAGAAAAGATTACAAATTGAAAGAGACTACAATAAGCAAATGGGGGAAAAACAAATCCCAAAGGAAATAAATATTTCAAAGAACACAATGATATATAAAAATACCTCTATTACTCCAAGAGAGATTCAAGATAACAGCACATCCATTAAACAAGTACAGAATGCTATAAGAAAAGATAACATGAATGGATATTTGGAAATTTTAAAATGTGATTGGCAAAATGAAGAGAAATGCAGGGCTTTCCTGGTGGTCCAGTGGTTAAGAATCTGCCTGCCAATTCAGGGGACACAGATTCCATCCCTAGTCCGGGAAGATTCCACGTGCTGCGTGGCAACCAAGCCTATGTGCCAAAATTGCCAAGCCTGTGCTCTAGAGCCGGTGAACCACTACTGAACCCACGTGCCTAGAGAAGCCTGTGCATCACAACTAGAGAGCAGCCCCCACTTACAACAACTAGAGGAAGCCCACGTGGGACAACAAAGACCCAATGCAAGAAGGAAGAAAGGGAGGAAGAAAAGAAGGAAGAAGAAGGGAAGAAAAGAAATGCAAGAGAAGAGTTGGAAAATAAAGTTAAATCTTCTTCCAGAAAGTAAACAAAAACAAAGGGAGAGAGAAAACTAGGAAGGGGAGAAGGAAGGAGGTAGGAGGTGTGGCAGCAGTAGAGAGAACAGATGAAAATACAAAAGATCAATTCAGAAAGTCTAACATTCCACTTTAATGAGTTCCAGGAGAGAACAACAACAAAATAAAACAGAAAAGAGGAACGTATCAAAGAATTTTATCAAAGAATATAAGAGGATTTTCCAGAATTAAAGAATTTCAAAATGAAGAAGCCTATCCAATGACCAATACAATGAATGACATCCCAAAACTTAAAACACATAATTAGGAAATTTTAAAATACCACAAATATAGTTTTCAAAAAATTACTATTTAAAGAGGGGAGTGAATGGAGTAGAAGTACTTTTCCCTATTCCTCTCCCCAGGTACAGCTAAAATCCTGGGACATTACATATAAACATAAGACTGAGAAGTAGAGAGAAGGCAAACCTGCTGAGGACCTCAGTAGCAGAGGAGTAACGTGGTGGTGATTTCTTTTGGTTTCCTTTTTACCTCACATATCCTAGACTTGGTGCTGGATAAGATGGTAATTAGATAATAACCATTCTACTCCAGCCAAACACCACAGGAAAAACTGTAGTCCCACCAGCAAAGGCCAAGTGGGGAGCCTAGACTTCTACCTTTGCTGGCTATAAAGAGTAACTCTTCCCCTCCTCACTGGGGTAGTGTTTGGGAAGGCTGAGTGGGGAGCCAGAACTCCCACCCTCATCTAAGAGTAATGAGGAAACCCTCTCTCTGGGGTATGAACAGACATTGAGTGGGGATACTGGACTTCCATGCCCATCTGATAGTAACAAGTCAGTGTCTCCTCTTTCACTGCTGGAACAGTGTCTGAGGAGGCAAGTTAAAACAAGATATTTAAGTAATCCTCATATTTAACCCAATACCCCAAATCCCCAGGTTTCAACTGAAAATCACTCATCATACCAAGAACCAAGAAAATCTCAATTTGAATGAGAAAAGACACTCAACAGACTCAACACCATGATGACAGAGATGTTAAAAATCATCTGACAAGGGTTTTTAAGGAGCCCCATCATAAAAATGCTTTAATGGACAATAAGGAATATGCTTAAAACAAGTGAAAAAATACAAATTGTCAGTAAAGAAATAGAAGATATAAAGAAGAATCAAATGGAAATTGTAGAACTGAAAAATACAATAACCCAAACAAAATGGATGGATGGCAAAAAAGGAGGGGACAGAGGAGAGAATCAGTTAACTGGAATATAGAACAACAGAAATTACCCAATCTGGAAAAAGAGAGAAAATAGACTAGAAAAAAAGTGAACAGAGCCTCAGGGACCTGCAACACTATAAGAAAAAAATCTAACATTCATGTCTTTGAGGTCCCAGAAAGACAGAAGAAATAAATGAGTTAATATTTACATAAGAGCAATGAGACTTCAAAGTTCTGTGGGAAAATGGCTTTGAATCTCAAACTTTAGGGGACATCCCTGGCGATCCAGTGGTTAAGACTCTGTGCTTTCACTGCAGGGAGCATGAGTTCAATCCCTGGTCAGGGAAGTAATATCCTAATATCCTGCGAATGCCTCAAGCTACAGCCACAAAACCACAATCAATCAATCAAACAAAAAAAAGCCCATAAGAAATGAAACTTTATATCCAAGCATAAGAATGGAATACAGTATCCAGGAAGTCTATCTCCTATACAACCTTTCTGAGAAGTTACTTGAGGATGTATACTATCAAAACAACGGAAAAAAAACAGACACAGCAAAAACCTTGGGAACCACCAGTAAATAGTCATATAAGCAAGGAAAGCTGTGAAGGAAAGTTCCAAAATGACAGTCATGCATCAGGCCTGGAGAACAACTAGTCCAGATTTGAGAAAGGGATGGAGGATTCCAAGAGGGTCTTTTTTGTTTGGGGGTCGGTAGACTTGATGTACCTAATGTAATAGAGGTTTTTGAGAAGAAAAAATGGAATATATGAAAAAGTAAAATAGTGAAAGAGAAACAGAATTAGAAACTTCCAAAAAGATGAAAAACTGCTACAAGAAAAAATTATAAAAGTACATCAATTGGCTCTGCAATGAATATTTAGTCATGTTAATAATAATAGTTTATTGCTTTTAAACTTTTAGGATCAAACTAAAGACAACACACACAGAAAAAGCCTTAATCTGATTACAGAATAGAATTCAATGTTACCAACTTTGATATATAAAAGACCAGATGATAGGAGTTGAGAGGTTGAACAGTGGGGAAGAAGGCAAATAGGAAAGGTATTCTCATCTAACAAAGTTCTGGTTCAGAAAAATGGTCTCTCGCTCATGGAACAAGGAATCCCAGTGTTGCTTAAATTCAGAAAAGTTATCTAATAGAGAAACTAAATCATATTAAAAACAGGAAGGACAAGAGTTGAACTTGGTGTAAATTATTTAAATCCTCATCTGTCATAGCAGGACAGAAAAGACACATCATATGGCATATTATTTAGAAGTGGGGACAACGATCAGAAGAAATAACTAAAAGTGGATGCTAATAACAAGATGGTAGATGTCCAACTCTTAGCGACCCCATGGACTATACAGCCCATGGAATTCTCCAAGCCAGAATACTGGAGTGGGTAGCCATTCCCTTCTCCAGGAGATCTTCCCAACCCAGGTCTCCCACATTGCAGGTGGATTCTTTACCAGCTGAGCCACAAGGAAAGTCCAAAAACACTGGAGTGGGTAGCCTATCCTTTCTCCAGGGTATCTTCCTGATCCAGGAATCGAACCGGGGTCTGCTGCATTACAGGCAGATTCTTTACCAACTGTGCTATCACGCAGGGAAGCCCCTCAGAAGTTATTTAACAGAGAAACTAAATCATATTAGAAGGAGGAAGGACAAGAGTTGAACTTGGTGTAAATTATCTAAATCCTTATCTGTCATAGCAGGACATGAAAGACACATCATATGGAATATTATTTATATATGGAAATAACAATCAGAAGAAATAACTAAAAGTGGATGCTAATAACAAGATGGTAGAGTAGGGATGGGGGCATGTGTGTCAGTACTTTTTTGGTACTGGTTTATTGATTTGTTTTATGAACATTGTGTATGCATTACTTCTATTTTAAAATGAACACATATTTTAAATTAATTTTTAAAAACAGAAAAAGGACATTCCTGCCCACCACTTAACTCCCTCCCCCCAAATACCCTTGTTCCTGGCAGACCTAATGGTAACAGAATATAAAAATCTGAGAAACCTTGGAGTCTCCTTTCCTACCTCTCCCTTAAATGTAGCTTTACTGCAGTCAAAGTGGAATATTCATTAACCCAGACTTGCCATACTTGCTTGGAAAAAATATTACTCCTTATCTCCATCAGTTGGAATCTTCCCTATTGTTCAAGGCTTAGCTCAAATTCCACCTCCTCCAATGTCTTCCTTAGTCCACTGGCAGAACTTTCTCCCTCTATGACACATGCACGTTCTTTATTCAAATGTTATTTATGTCAATGTTTCATGCCCCCAACCATCCTTCATACCAGCTATTAGAGTCATCTTCCTAAAATACCAATCTGTCACTTCTCTGCTTCAAACCCTTCTTCGGTTTCCTATTGCCCATAGAATGAAAGCCAAGTTTGACTGCCTGGCTTCCACTTCTTCCACTGGTCCCCCCAAAACCCACGTGCTTTCACACTATGTATCTTTCTTAAGCAGTTCTTCTGTTGGCAGTATTCTTTCCTCCGTTTCTACATGGTAAACAGAAATTCTTCCTTCAAGTGCCCCCTTCTCTATTAAGGCTTTCCTGAAAACTCCCTCCATCCCACCCCACCCCAGGAAGAACCACCTAATGGTCATATTCTCTACTCTGCCTCATCTACACTTGTCAGTTCTTTTGTCACAGTTGATGCACTTATCTGCTTAATTATCTGAGCCCTCAGGTAAACTGAATTCCTGGAGTATAGGGAATATATCTTATCTCCAGAACCAAGCACAGGGCTTGACATGCTGCAGGAGCTCAATATATGCTTGCTGAATGAATGGATGGCAAAGTGATGACTAAGTGAATACTGGAAAGAACAAATGAGCAAATGCTTATACTATTGCATGAATGATAATAAGTGAATGAATGAGTTATCCAGAAGTAATGAATAAATGAATGACTGGATGAGAAAAAGCCGTCAATGAGTAAGTGAATGAAAAGTTCCCGTGCCAGTGAGGGTGTGAGAGAAGAATGAATTTCCACCTGTGTCTTGGTTCAAACCTACCTGTAAGATCTTCTGCCCTATTCTCCACCCATCTAAAGTACACACCACAGTGTTAATCTTTTTTAGATTATAAGGAACAGACACACTCAGCTTAGTGATGGAGATTTATTGAAGCATTCACAGGGAAATAAGGAAGACAAAAACAGCTACATAGGCAGCCTCACAGAACAGAAACTTGAAAATGGTTTATGATCCAAAGCAGCGCTAGAGCCTGGCTTATCTTGTCACCCCCTCAGCTGCAGGCATCTGTTGCTCCCTTCTCTAGTGCTTCTCAAAATGGTGACTCAACTTCTTTCTGGCAGTGTTTATACTCCTCCTACTGCTACTGACTACCTTCTCTCTGCTCCCCTCCACGCCAGCCAGTGGCCTTCGGGGCACAGCTTCTGGGCCTCCTGGCTCCTGCAGCTTCCTGGCTTCTGGGGCTTCAGCTCCAATTAATCGGGGGCTTCTCTGTGCTGTAACTTCTGCTTGCCTGGTCTATCCTGCTGCCTCTTTGATTCTTGCTGCCTCACTGCCATACGGTTGCAGCTACCTTGGGGCTCTTGCAGTCTCATTTCTTCTGCTGCCACATGGATCTTGTCTGTTCAAGCCTTCTGCTGCTTCGTGGATCTCACAGATTCAGGGTTTTGTCTCATGGTTTCTGTTCCTCTAGGCTACTGCTACATCGTGGCTCCTATTGCTTCATGGCTTCTGTGTCCTTTTGGCCCATTGTCTTGCTGCTTCATGGCTTCTGCTACCTGTGGCCCCACATTCTCACATGCCTCATGGTTTTTGCAGCTTTCTCCTTGTTTTTGCTATTCAGTTTCTGACATCCCTCATCCACCACATCTGCCTTGCTAAATTCTAATTGTCCACTTCTTCTGAATGCCTCACATTCAGCCTCTCTGAAAAAGGATCTGATTGTTTCATACATTTACCATCTCATACAGGCCATGGCTAGGAGATAGAGTTCTTACATCAGTCTACCTAATAGAACCATCGTCCAGCTTAGAGACTGGCTGTCCATGAGTAAGATACTATCCCAACTTCGTCATCTGTGGCCAGGATTGTGAGGTCACATGGTACAGAGCATGGCAACTCATGCTTAATCCCTTAAAAGGGACTGTGGGCATGGCAGGTCTGCTGAGGGCTTCCAAAAGGGAGCAGTGTAACTGGCAAGCTTCTTGTTCGCCTGTCCAGTACCAGTGACTTTCAAAGGCCAACCTTCTCCTTGGCCTGTTCTGCCTGTTCTGATCTGCAATGGGAGAAATCAAGGCTCTAGGGGCAATGTGGAAAGGGAACTTAGGCTCCAGTTCTGGCTCCTACATTTCCTAGTAGTGGGGCCTTAGGCAAGTTTCTTCCCCACTGAGAGCCTCAGGAGGGGACTGGACGAAGTCTGTAGGTTCCCTTACAGGTCTGATGTTTGAGTATCTCCCTTTAGGTTACTGTATAAGGGACGTAAGTCTTATCTGGGGAAGCCCTCAAAAACATCTGAGGTAGGAAAGAGGGAGTCAAGAGTCCCACCTTGGAAGGGCACAGGAGGTGCTTAGCCAAGATTTATTGAACTCAATGAATGAATCAATGGCTGGGGAGGAGGGGGAGACCACACAGCACACAGACAATGTTTACTTAACTTGAGGAATTTCAATTGCTGAGGAGGCTGGAAGGAGATTCTGATTCAGATGGATGATGAAGGAGAATGATTGGGACAGAGTAGGAATCTTGGCTATTAACCAGCATTCATTCTATCCTCCCAGTCACACTTCACATCCAATAATCAGTCACCAAGTCTGCTTCATCTCTTCCTTTAATGGCTCACACCTTATCATCTCCAATCCAGTCCCACTGCCCTTGCCCTTCAGTAGACTAGTATTTTCAAGTTCCCTAACTAATATGTCTCCATTTTCTCCTTCACACATGCATTCATTCACTGAAAAACTATTTTTTGGATGCGTATTTGGGGTCAGGTACTGTGCTTTTTGCTGGGTGTATACTAGTAGCAAGATAGTCCCACACCCACCCCTGTGGGGCTTATAGCTTATTTGGAGAGATAAAATAGGCAAATATAAAACTGTGAGAATTGAACTGGGAAACTAAGGGAGCATAAAGTTTGAGCATCTAACCTAATCTGCTTCCACACTGGCCAGCCAGAAAGGGGTTTGTTTCTTATCTAGTCTCCTCTGCTGTCTCCAACCCACAGTTCCCAAACCTGGCTGCACCCTAGTTACATCCTCACATTTATAAGCTCTCCAGATGCTGAGGCCCCCACCCAGTTATGAAAACTGAATTTTTAGGTGGTGGTGGTGGAGGGTGTCATCCAGGATGCACCATGTGTTTCTGGTATACAGCCAGTTAGGGAACCAAACTGTTCTGAGAGGTAAATCTGTTCTATAGCCAGGCTCTTAACGACTCTCTTCAAATCTGGTTCCTGACTACCTCTCCAGCTTCACTTCCTGCTACTTTTCCCCAGCCCAGGAAACCTTATGGCTCAGTATTTCTGAACTGGTGGGCTGTTTCTTGACCGCAGGTCTTGTGCATACTGTTCCCACTACCTGGAAATCCCTTCCAACTCCTCAACTGGCTAATTCCTACCAGTCCTTCGAGACTCAGCTCAGGTTTCACCTCCTAGACTAGAGGATGTCTTCCCTGAACCTCTACCTAAGCTAGATGCCCTTCCTATATCCATGCTCCTGTCATAACGCTGATCACATTGGTTTATGAATTGCCTCCCCAACTAGACACTGAGCTCCTCAAGGACAGGATAAAGATTTGGTTCATGTTTGGGTCCCCAGACTAAGGCTACTAGGTCCAGAACATAAGGGAGTCAACCTAGTGTCCCCCAACTAGCCCTAGGGATTTCACTCAGGTCCAGCTGGCTAGGAGGCAGTATGACACAAGAGAAAGTACTGGGCAAACAGAGGAGATCCTAGTTGAAGTTTAGGCTCTGCAACGGAACCACTGGGATCTCAAGACAAGTCATCTCACCTCTCTGAGCCTCAGGATTTAAATCCTTTGTAGCACTTTTGTTCCTATGTGCCAGGGCCTTAGCCTGAGACAATTTATGTAATGCTTTCTACCTCATGAGGTAGGGATTAGTTACCCAGATTATCATCCACACCTACTGAGTTAGATTTCCAGGCGTGGGACCAGAGCAAGGAGCTCCACATCCTTTGGACACGGGAGTGCAGCAAGGAACTGCTGCTTTTCATTATAAGCCCTTCTGTAATATTTTATTTTCTAACTGGTGTATATATTGCTTTGATTCTTAAAAAGGAAAAAGAGGGAGTTCACTGGTGGCCTAATGGTCAGGATTCCGGGCTTTCACTACCACAGCCCAGGTTCAATCCCTGATTGGGGAACTGAGATCCTGCAAGCCACACAGTGCAGACAGAAAAAAAAAAGAAAAAGAAAAAGCTTCACAGGTGATTCCAGTGAACAGCCAAGGTTGATAACCACCCTCACAATGGAGAAAACACAAGACCGATGGAGGGCCTGGGTTCAAACCTTCACTGCTACCTAGTAGGTGGGTTACTTCACCTTCCTGGGCCTCAGTCTCCTTATCTGTAAAGTGGGAAGAATAGCAATTACTACCTTTAAAAGCCTGTGATGATCTAGATGTTAGCCAAATTGCTTTAGATATATTTCATCTTCCTTACATGGTTGCAAGGTAGGTGTATATTATCTCCTTTCCTTCGTGAGGAAACCGAGACTCAGGGAGGTGAAATAACGGGCTCAGGTTTCTGCAGCTAGGATTTGAATCAGGGTGACTCCCAAATTGTGCTTTTCCACATATGCCAGCATTTCCCAAATTATGGCACACACACCACAAGTGGTATGTGATTTCTTTGGTTGAACACATACATTTATTTTGTCTTGATAGTTGTCCCTTTTAATATGTATTAGAAAATACATACTTAGCACATCAAACCCATTGTTTCATGGTTATCGCTACTTAGGATGAAACTAAAGTAGATAACAATATTAGACCTAAGACAACCTCAAGAAAAATACTGGGTAAATAGTACGGGAGGGCAATTTGGAATTATCTATTAAAAACAAAAGTATACATAGCCTATGACTCTGCAATTCAATTTCTAGGAATCTACCCTAGGTAAGTTTTCACACACACACAAATGCTCCTGCTTAGCATCCTATAAAAGCAAAAACAGAAAACAGTCTATCACATGAGAAATGGGTAAATAAAATGTGGTAGAGTCACATAATGGCAATCTACCTAACAATTACAAAGGATGAACTGCTTCTACATTTAGCAACATGCATAGATCTCAAAAATATAGCTAAGCAAAGAAAGAAAACTGCAGAATGAGTCAATATATCATCTGCATTAAACACAATATATTCAATGAATTCACATGTAAAAGTCTTAAAGTTAAGATGGATGTACAACAGACATTACAGCAATTAAGATGCGATGGGAGAATGGTAGTTGAATGACTACTGTTATTTGTAACAATCTAATTTCTTAAAAAGAAAATTCACTCATTACTTGGGTAATTACAATTGATTAAACCTTTAAAAAACAAAAATGTAGTATATAGATGAGGACAAGGTGATGGTCTGATGGTATATGTGAAGAAGCAAAGACTGATCTCCTGGCAGCACACTGAGCTGCCTCTGCAACTAACAGTTATTTCCCAAAAGGAACATTGCATGCACTCAGCCAGGATGTGGCCCAGGCTACCTCTCCCCTACCTCCTAACAACCCAGGTTGAGATCTAGGCACTCAGTTATACATGATTTAAGCTATAGGGTTCCTTGTGCCCTCCATTTACCAGGTAAACCCCATAAATGCCCTGGAACTTCTCCAATAACCAGAGCATTCACCATCTCCCAAATCTGGAGGCTCCTTCTGTCCTTAACAATTGGGATCAGAAGCCCTCAGGCGTTAGGCATGTGAAGACTTGTATTCTGAGGTGTTGGCACCTACTGGACTCTAAGCAAGGATAAGGCCTCCAGTGAGGAGTTTGACATCATTAAATCCTATGAGGTAGGTAAATACTGTTAGCCCCATTTTATAAATGAGGAAACTGAGGCACAGAAAGGTCAAATGACTTGCCCAGCGCCAAACTAGAAAGTAATAAAAAATGGGGCTAGAACTGTCCTCAGAGCCCAGACTCTGCTCCTAGTACCCAACCAAATCCTACCAACTTAAGGTCCAGCTCAAAAGTGACCTCCGGAAGGCCTGGAGGTGATCGTCCTCTTTTCAAATTCAAAGCACCTATACCTGATTCAGCTAACCATGGGAACTCATGAACTAGCATCTTCCTAGTAGGAGGGTAGAGATCATGTCTGACTCAGTTCTGTATTCCTAGCATAGAGTCTGACAAACAGGTGTTCAGTATGTGTCTGATGAACACACAAAATGAATGAAAACATGAATGAGGGCAGTTTCACGTAACTGCCTGAATCCTATGAGGTCCGGAATACTTCTGCCCAGCTCCAGGGTGCTGTCATACTAAGCTCTCTTGGAATCAAATTCAGCCTAGGCTCCTTCTAAAATGGGTCTCTAATATCTGTATTATTTTGCAAGCACACCCACATACGCACATGTGGACATATATACACACACACATACATACCCACACACAAGCAAAATGCAAGGGGGCCCAAAGAACCCATGATTATGGATGATGGGAGAAGGTCTGAAAGGGAGGAAAGGGGATGGACAGATGGCCCTGTTCAGCTCAGTTCAGCTCAGCTCAGCACCTCCTTCCAGAGGCCAGGATGCTCCCTGAAGCTCAGGAATTTTTGCTCCAGAACTAACATCACCTCTGTTCCTCTTCGTGCTTGATAGCAGTGCCTAAATCCCATGATTATACCAAACAGGGACAGGAAGTAGGGGAAGGTTGGGAACCAAATATCCAGAGATTGGGAGAGGGGCAGCTTAAGGATCCAGACTGGGTAGGAGGGCAGAACTACTGCTACTGCTCATTGGGGTTGGGGTTGGCATCTGGGTACTTGGTGAGGTCGAAGGTCAGGACTTTGCTGATCACACAGTCCCCTTGCTGAAGGAGGAGGGAGAAAAAGAAAAATAAAATTGTAAGGAGAGAATTAAGAGGGGTCTAGTGCCCTAGGACTGGGGAGCTTCAAACCCTCCTCCCTACATACCTGCCCAAAGCCCAGGCTCTGGTTCTCTGGGTGTGAGAAGATTTGCTCAGTCCCATGTGCCTTCTCTACCTGCCTATTTCTGTACTTTTGTTCTTTTCTCTGTCTGGGTGCCTCTGCCCTGCCTTTCTACCTGTCCCCAAATCCAATGGCCCTGCCCAGCTGGGCTGGTAAGCCTCCAGGACAGGGCTCCAACAAGGCTGTTCATGAACTGAGTCCCTATGCTCCCCCACCCGCCGTGCCCCTCCACTGCAGCCTTCCCTTCCTGCCCTGGGGAGTCAGGCAGGGAGTGGGGCTGGCTCCTGAGCCAGGCCCGCCCTACCTCAGGGTAGACTCCAATGAGGCTCTCAGCCTTGGTGTAGAACTCCTCCTTGAGAGAAATGACGATGGCCTGGAAGTTGCAAGTTGACTGCTCCTTGATGTAATTTGCCACCTGTGGGAGGGGCCACCGAGCATTTAGTAGGGCTGAAGCCCTAACACTCCCTGGCTTATACAGTCAGAACCAGAGGTGGGGGGGGGGTGGGGGGGTAGGGTAGCGGGTGGAGGGTTGGGGGAAGAGAGGCTGAGAGGAGGCTACTGACTAGTACAGTGTGGATGACCCTTGGCCCAGCCTCCCGGGCACAGAGAACAGGCGGCAGGAACGGCTAGGGCACACTCAGGAGTTGTTCCCAGAAACCCAGCCCCAACTTGGGGGCCTCTTTCCCGGGCCCCACTTTCCTTGCACCCACCTTGCCAATGTTGGTGTTATCCAGGGCAGCATCGATCTCATCCAGGACGAAGAAAGGGGCTGGCTTGTAGCTGGGAGGGAACCGGTAGGTAAGCTGATACTGATGGGAGCAGAGGTAGGGCATGACAGCCCTAGGGCCCATCACACAGGCCAGCACCCCCTTCCGTTTCTTCAGAGACTAAAAACCCCAGGTGTGAATGTTGCCTGAGTCCCTAAAGGCCAGTACACCAACCGAACTCTCTTGTGCTCCAGGATCCATCCATCCATCTCTGCTTTGCATCCATCTCTGCGCTCCAGGATCCCGCAGAACCAAAAGACATGGTCCTCTATGGAGTGTCCAGGTTAGTTGAGGAGATAAAGCTGTCCTAGGCTCTGGTCATACTGACCAAGCTACCTGGAGGTCGACCCCCACCTACCCACTCACACCATGTCTCCCTGTCTGCGCATGTTGTACCCTCTGCCTTGGAATGCCTACTGGTCTCCCTGGCTAACTTCTACTTATCCTTTGCATTTCCTACTCAAGTGTCACCTGCCCTTGAAAGCCTTTCTTGGCCACCCACACCCTCCCAGATTGGGTTGGTGGCTCTCCTCTGTGCGTCCAACAGCACACACGCTCACCCAGTTACAACATTTAGCTCACTGTTTACACATCTGGCTTCCACTAGACCATGAGCTCCTTGAGGACAGAAACCATGTCTGACTCATCTGTGTCCCTAATCCCCCAACAGGGTCTGGTAAAGAGCAGCCATCAAGAAATGCTCACTGACTGATGCTGTACAATCAAGCACCAAGTTGTAGGGGGGAGTCAGATTCAAGTACTGTTGGCATTTAGGAAGGGGAGGTAAGGATATGCCACAGTGGTTGAAGCAGGCTTCCTAGAGGAAGAGGAGGAGGAGAATGCAATGTGAAGGGGTGGTAGGTGACGGCCAAGCTAGATTTGCATGAAAAGGGCTTATGAGCCAGCAACCATGTGAGCAAAAGCTTGGAGGTGGGACTGAACACATGCAGGGGAGGGCATGCTGAATGGATGAGGGTGGATTGGGAAGATAAGTCCAGGAAACCAAGGACAGATATGCTGCAGCAGGTAGGGAAACAGATGCAATCCAGAGTCCACCAGATCATCTTCACCTCTGCAGATCTATGCATATCCTTGGACCCCAGAGCCTCCAGTGGCCTCAGCACAGTCTCCACCAACTGCCCTGCAGGGGGCACAGCCTTACCTGTGGATGGCAAAGAGCAGGGCCAGAGCTGCAACTGTTTTCTCCCCCCCTGACAAGTTGTCCATGGGTCGGAAGCGTTTGCCAGGAGCCACACAGTTGTAGTTTATGCCATCCAAGTAGGGCTCCTCAGGGTTCTCAGGGCCCAGGAACGCCTAGGGGGAAAGGAGATGGGTCAGGTCTAGATGGGGATGAGGACAGGAAGCCTAGAGGGAAGGTCAAATGAGGATGGGTAGGGGTCATTTGGGCAAGGGGCTCCAGCCTACCTGAGCACTGCTGTTACGAGACAGGGCCTTGTAGATCTCATCAATGTTGGTGGCCACCGATTCAAAACAGGCATTGAAGCGGTCAAAGCGTTCCTTCTTGATCTGTTCAAATGCCTGCTTGGCCTTCTTGGCTCGCTTTCGGGCTGCCTCAAATTCTACCACAAGGGAAAGACAGGTGACCCCTCAGTACCCAGGCTCTGCCAGGGCTGAGATCCATGCTCTGGCAAAAACAAGTAACAATACACAAAGCAGGAACATCCCACAGGGAGGAATGCCTGGGGAGGGGCCCAAGAAGACAATTCCAATAATCACCTGTGTCCAGTGGGCTGGTCACATGCTATGTGACCTTAGGCAGGTCATTCATTCTCTAAACCTCAGCAGTTCTCTACTCTAAAGCAGATGTGATAATTCCCTACTACTTAGGGCTCTTGGGAGTTTTGAGTAAGCATGTAAAAACAGGAGCTGTTGGTATGTACAATAGGCCCCTGCCATACCTCCAGACTCCTGCCTTCATCTTGCTGCTGCTGCTAAGTCGCTTCAGTCGTGTCCAACTCTGTGCAACCCATAGACGGCAGCCCACCAGGCTCCCCCATCCCTGGGATTCTCCAGGCAAGAACACTGGAGTGGGTTGCCATTTCCTTCTCCAATGCATGAAAGTGAAAAGTGAAAGTGAAGTCGCTCAGTCGTGTCCAACTCTTAGCGACCCCATGGACTGCAAGCCTACCAGGCTCCTCCGTCCTTGGGATTTTCCAGGCAAGAGTACTGGAGTGGGGTGCCATTGCCTTCTCCAGCCTTCATCTTAGGCCTGAGTAAAAGAAGAAACTCTTACCGTCTGAGGTCTCTTGGAACTTGTCTCGGACACTTTCCAGCTTTTCCATGGCCTTCATGTTGGGGGCAGCAATACGCTGGAGCACACTCTGCTGCTCATTCAGCTTCTGCTGCAGCGTGTTCATCTCCTGCTTGATCTCCTCCTCAGCCTGGGCATCCTGCAAAGCCCAGGCCCAGCAGCATTAAGAAGGGCCAGGCCCCTACAGAGACACCTGATCCAGCGGGGGCCTGCTCCCATGCAGAAGGCAGGTTCTTTTTCCTAACCCTGCTCCTCTCATCAGATCCTGACCAAAGTAACCATTTCCCACTGTCCCTAGAAATTACAGGCTCACGTCACTTTTCTCATCTCTAGCCCTTCCCCTTTGGACTGCAAGGAGATCAAACCAGTCAATGCTAAAGAAAATCAACTCTGAACATTCACTGGAAAGACTGATGCTGAAGCTGAGGCTCCAATACTTTGGGCACCTAATGTGAAGAGCTGACTTATTGGAAAAAATCCTGATGCTGGGAAAAATAGAAGGCAGGAGGAGAAGGGGATGACACAGGACAAGATGGCATCACTGACTCACTGGACATGAGTTTGAACAAGCTCCGTGAGATGGTGAAGGACAAGGAAGCCTGGCATGCTGCAATCCATGGGGACATAAAGGAGTCGGACACAGCTGAGCATCTGAACAACAATAATAAAGCCCTTCCTCCAGGCCCTGTCAGCCTCTCCATCTCTCAGCTGATGGTGTCCCTCTCTGGCTCTCAGCCCAGGTCATGAGCGAGCACCATGTCAGAGTGACCTATAGGCTCCCACACAGGGTGGTCTGGACTTCATTTACAGCTGTACAATGAATAAGACAATGCATATTTTCTGCTCAGATCACTACACCTGAGCAAATTCCACTTGAACTTGGTTTTAAGTCTTATGGATACTGCAATGCATATCTGGGCTTGTGCCTTTCTGTCACTTTTAGTCAATAAATATTACTAAATGCCTTCCAACACCAGGCACTGGCCCCTCATATCCCGTGAGCCTGGGCTCCTGTACTCATAGAGCTCATGGAATAACAGAGGAATGTATATAAGTAAACAATCTCATATAGTGAATACCCAAACAATGTTAAACAGACGATGATGGGTCAGCACACAAGTGCACTTACTCAGATACGGGTTAGGGAAGGCTTTCAGGAATATTTTTAAGCTCAGGCCTATAGGATGAATGGTGAGAATGGAGAGAGGGAATAGTCTTCTATGCAGATATCACATGCAAAACCAGGGTTTATCCATGGTTCATTCAAGGAAATCAAAGCAATTCAAAAGAATAGCCAACTTTAATGAACTTCAAAAGCCAAATGGGAATTCCCTGGTGGTCCAGTGGTTAGGATTTGGTGTTTTCATTGCTGGAGTCTGGGTTCAATACCTGATCAGGGAATTAAGATTCTACAAACCAAGCGGCGCAGGGGAAAAAAAAAAAGTGCCAAATAAAGGGCAATTCAACATGGCAACAGTAGCAACTGTTGTGTGTGTGTGTGTGTGTGTGTGTGTGTGTGCGCGCGCATGCACGTGCACTAGACAGAGGCAAGGCTGGAGGCACATGAAGAAGCTCAATGATAAAAGTGTCTTTTATGCCTTGTAAGACATTTGGGCTTTATCTTAGGTGAGGGTGCCACTGAATGACTTCAAGCACAGGAAGGATACACACACACACACACACACACATATATGTTTTTGAAAAAAAAACCTTTTTGAACATCCCTCTCTATATATAATGCTATGGAGTGATTCATGGATTCAGTAGAAATATGAAAGGTACACAACAGAATGCTATCTTTTATCTAAGAGAGAGAATGTGAATATATTTGCATTTAAGTATGTTTGTATTTTAAACATACAACAACAAAATGCTAATCCAAAAACTGAAATGGTCACACATAGAGGGAGGTGAAATTAGACAAGAGAAGAAACTAAACTTCTCTTCACATACTTTGTATTATACTTCTGGTTTTAGAATCAAATGAAGAATTTACATAATTATAAAACAAAATTAAGTTGAATCAAAATGTGAAAGCCACTGGGTTAAAAAAGAAATATTAGGGGAACAAGATATTCACAAGATGCCAAAAAGTCACCCTAAAGATTCCTTATTACTTACAATGGTAAAAGTGTATGCTTACTATTGAGAAGTCTGGCAATAGATACCTTAACTGAGGCTCAAACTTAGCATCATGCATAGTAGGACACTGACACGTGCCTCCTGCAATATAAAGTACACTAGGGAATTTCCTGGTGGTCTAGTGATTAGGACTCAGCACTTTCATTGGCATGGCCCAGGTTCAATCCCTGGTCAGGGAACTAAGATTCCGCAAATCACTCAGCACAGCCAGGGGCAGGGATGGGGCTGGGGGATGATATGCAGTGAAATGTTCTTGCCAAAAAATTACTTAACCCAAACATATCAAGCCTCTAAAACAGTTCAAACTTCCAATTTATAGGAAATACAAGGTTAGGAGGAACAGATATAGCATCCAGTCCCATCACTTCATGGCAAATAGATGGAGAAACAGTGGAAGCAGTGGCTGACTTTTATTTTTCTGGGCTCCAAAATCACTGCAGATGGTGACTGCAGCCATGAAATTAAAAGATGCTTGCTCCTTGGAAGGAAAGTTATGACTAACCTAGAAAGAAAGTGGAGTCGCTCAGTCATGTCTGACTCTTTGCGACCCCATGGACTGTAGCCCACCAGGCTCCTCCGCCCATGGGATTTTCCAGGCAAGAGTACTGGAGTGGGCTGCCATTTCCTTCTTTAGGGGATCTTCCTGACCCAGGGATCGAACCCAGGTCTCCCGCATTGTAGACAGACGCTCTATCATCTGAGCCACCAGGGAAGTCCTAGATAGCATGTTAAAAAGCAGAGACATTACTTTGCCAACAAAGGTCCGTCTAGTCAAGGCTATGGTTTTTCCAGTAGTCATGTATGGATGTGAGAGTTGGACTATAAAGAAAGCTGAGTGCCAAAGAATTGATGCTTTTGAACTGTGGTGTTGGAGAAGACTCTTGAGAGTTTCTTGGACTGCAAGGAGATCCAACCAGTCCACCCTAAAGGAAATCAGTCCTGAATATTCATTGGAAGGACTGATGTTGAAGCTGAAACTCCAATACTTTGGCCACCTGATGGGAAGAACTGACTCATTGGCAAAGACCCTGATGCCGGGAAAGATTGAAGGCAGGAGGAGAAGGGGACAACAGAGGATGTGATGGTTGGATGGCATCACTGACTCAATGGACATGAGTTTGAGTAAACTCTGGAAGTTGGCAATGGACAGGGAGGCCTGGCGTGCTGCAGTCCATTGGGTCGCAAACAGATGGACAAGACTGAGCAACTGAACTGAATTGAACTGAGAAAAAGAAGTCAGAGCTTTTCAGAGAAATGGCTAATTCCATATCTGGGGTGGAAAATGTAAAGGATGAGCCTGGATGGACACACCAGAAATCAAGGAAGATATCAAAGAGTACAAGAGTTGTGTCAAAATTATTCAGAAGCCAATTTGAATGAGTCCCCATGGGCCAAAGATGCCAACAACTTCATGCAACAAGAAGGATAATAATAAGAGTGCAACACATCAAATGTTTAAATCTAAAAGTTCATAACAACATGAAAACAACTCGGTGGCCATATCTTGAGAATGCCAAAGAACCAACTCATTATAAACTGACAAAGAGAAAGAATCCAGCACATATATCCTGCCTTTCCTATACAAAATACCCCAGGGTAACCAAATAATTGATGAGAGAAAATCTCTTTACAGTGTTCTAGCCAATAAAGAAATGATAGAATAAGACAACCATTTTGCAACCCTCGACAAATTATATAATGGGTCTAGGCAATAACCATCATGGTTGCAAGCTATACAAAAAGAGCTACTGACCAGATGTTATAAACCTCTTGATGGAAGTAACGACCTCATTTGAAGCAGTCTTGACCAAATAAACCCCAAAACTTGAATCGAATCAAACCTCTAGATTTGAGCTGTCCAATATACTGGCCATAAGCCACACATCACTACTGAGCATGAAAAATGCAGCTAGTGTGACTGAGGAACTAAAGTTTTTATTTTACTGAATGTTAGATAATTTAAATTTAAAAACTGATAATTCAGTTACTACGAAACTTCTAAGTATATTTGGAACAACTTGGGTATGTGGTTCTCCGTTTTCAATTGTAAATTTTAGGATATCTAAATACAGATCAAGTATTTTTGAAGAAAATTTAGAATGCAAATGGAGATATGCTAGAAGTGTAAAACAGATAATGAATTTTGAAAACTCAGTACAGAGAGCTGGTCAAATATCTCATCAATAAATTTTATAATGTTTACCATTGAAATGTTAATTCTTTTGGATATACTGGGTTAAACAAAATATAGTATTATAATTAATTTCACTTTTTAAAAGTTACACATGTGATTCATACTATATCTGTATTTAACAGCACTGATCAACATCTAACTACCCACTTACAGGAACTACAGGGTCTAGCAGAACTCATTTTTTTGCTTTGTTCTGGGGCAATATTTTAAAAACCACAGGACATAATCAACAGTATAGAACGTAGAAAATCCTTCAGGAAAAATAAGCAAATTTCTTCAACAACAATAAATATTGTAGAGAAAAATAAAAATAGACAGGAGGAACTTTTAGATTAAATGAGACATCAACCAATCACTAAATCAATTATCTCTTTCATTTTATTTGACTCTCAATTCAAACAAGCAAAGTGTGTGTGTGTGTAATAATCTGGGAAATGTGAATACTGATCATAATATTAAGGAATTATATAATAATATATAACTCCAATGTCAAGCTATTGGGTTTTTGGTATGATAATTCTAAATATTTTGAAGAATTTTCTCTTATAGAGATACATTCTGAAATATTTACAATACAAATGAAATGACATGGTGTCCAGAATTTACTTTTAAATATCCTGGGGGTGGGGAGGGCGGAGAGGATGGCGTGTGCGGGGGTGCACATGAAACAAGTTTGGCCATGAGTTGATAACTGCTGAAACTGGTGATGGCCATGAGGCAGCACTGTACTATTTTACTTATGCATGTGAAGTTTTCTGTAATAAAAACCTAAAACTAAGAACAGCAAAAATTAATGTGAAGTGGCTCCCAATGGCCAAGAATGGGATACTACGAGTATCAGAAAGAAAAATGACTCCAAATAGACTGAAAAATACCAAAATGTATTTAAGCACTTAAATTTATAAAAAATATAAATTAGAAACCTTACTGATTACCTTTAAAGGTTATAAGGGCAACCAACTCTAAAAGCTGAGAAATAAAGGCAAGGAATTAAGTATTTATTCTACCTTTTCTGTACTAACTGTATTTCAAAGGAACTAAACAGTTGATGTGAGAAAGTTCTTTTTAGAAATCCAATTAATAAACATAGAAGGAATGAAAAAAATCAGAAAATTACCATTTTGCAGCCCTTAATAGATATAGGCAATGATCATTTGTTAATGACTGCTAAAACCTGCTGTGAAAGGCTGATAGGGAACTTGATAAAATTCCCTTAGAAAACTGATGGGGCTAACAACACCTTAACCTGGTGATCATGATTGTTTTTCTTTTTTAACTTTACATTATGTAAATCTTGAAACATTCACAAAAATGCAGATAATGATAAAATGAACCCTCACGTACCTATTATCAGCTTCAATAATTATCAACTCATGGCCAATACGCTGCCATCTACACCCAATTCCTTTCTATATTCAATTATTTTCAAGCAAATCTCAGACATTTCATCCATAAATAATTTCAGTATGTATTTATAAAACAGGGATTCTGAATCTCAGCACTAATATTTCGGGCCAGATGATTTGTTGTTGTGGGTAGTGTCCCTTGTGTACTGTAGGATTTTAGCAGCATCCCTGGTGTCTATCCACTGGATACTGGTAGTAACCCCTGTTCTAGTTCTGACAAGTGGGTGTGAAAGGAGTATCTCCAGACATTACCAAATGTCCCCTGGGGAGGCAAAATCTACCCCACCCATTGAGAACCACTGTTGTAAAACTAAGAATGTTTTTACCACAATACCATTATCACCTAGAAATATTAACAGCAATTCCTGAACATCCATCATAAACTATCTGGACAGTGTTCAAATCATCCTGATCATGCTACGTAAAAATTTTTACAGGTTTTTCAAAGCAAGTTCCACATAACGTGCCCACATTACACTTGGTTGTATGTCTCTTAATTCTCATTTAATCTATAAATTCCCCTGCCTCTCTTTTCTTTGCAATGGATTCAAGGGAGGGCGACAAATTTTAGCTCGTTGATTTGTTTCATAAGTCTATAAAAGTTCTCCCTTTCTGTTTATTTCTTTCTTCCCATTTATTTATGGAAGAGACCAGGTCTTTTGTCCTTTTGAGGTTTCCACAGTCTGGATTTAGCTAACTGTATCCCTGTGCTTTATTTAACATGTTCCTCTGGCATCAGTGTTTCATATAATTGGTGGATATAAAATCTTAGTATTTCATAGGTAATGTCGTGTATTCATCAAATCTTATCACTACAAAGACAGAACTGATATTCAGTGTCTACTGATGTGATGCAAAAGGAAGTTTATAAGTACACAGCACCACCTATGATATATTCTTGCCAAAAATAAAAAATAAACCTGAATCCAATCAAACCACAGATTTACCAATCAGTTTATAGGAAACACAGGGATGGAAGAACATGATAAATAACACCATGGGACACAGTCAGTCAAATTCAGAGTATAGAAAATTGTACAAGACCAATGACCCACTTTGTTTTTTTGGGCTCCAAAATCACTGCAGATGGTGATTGCAGCCATGAAATTAAAAGATGCTTACTCCTTGGAAGGAACGTTATGACCAACCTAGACAGCATATTCAAAAGCAGAGACATTACTTTGTCCACAAAGGTCTGTCTAGTCAAGGCTATGGTTTTTCTGGTAGTCATGTATGGATGTGAGAGTTGGACTATAAAGAAAGCTGAGCACTGAAGAATTGATGCTTTTGAACTGTGGTGTTGGAGCAGACTCTTGAGATTCCCTTGGACTGCAAGGAGATCCAACCAGTCCATCCTAAAGGAGATCAGTCCTGGGTGTTCATTGGTAGGACTGATGTTGAAGCTGAAACTCCAGTACTTTGGCCACCTGATGCAAAGAGCTGACTCATTTGAAAATACCCTGATGCTGGGAAAGATTGAGGGCAGGAGGAGAAGGGGACGACAGAGGATGAGATGGTTGGATGGCATTACCAACTCAATGGACATGGGTTTGGGTAGACTCCAGCAGTTGGTGATGGATAGGGAGGTCTGACGTGGTGCAGTTCATGGGGTCGCAAAGAGTCGGACACGACTGAGCAACTGAACTGAAATGAATGACCCACTTTCTATCATAAAGAGGAAGAAAAAAATAAAAAGGGATAAGAAAATGTTATAGACCATAAGAGACCAATTTTAACACATGGACCTCAATTGAATCCTGATTTAAAAACACATTTTTTAAAAAGATATTTATGGGACATTCATGGAAATCTAAACATTTATTGACTATTAGGTGACATTGCAGAGTCAGTGCTAATTTTTTGGTATGATATTGTGGCTACGTTAAAAAAAAAAAAAGAATCCTGCCAGAGATAAATACTGAGGTAATTATGAATGAAATACCTAGAATTTGATTTTAAATTTGCCAATTAGGAGGGGGAAGGGTATAAAAAACAGGATTGACCATATGCTGCTAATTATTAAAGCTGAATGACTGGTACCTGGGATTCATTATATCATTCTCTCTACTTCCGTATCTGTTTGAAAGTTTCCATAATAAAAAGCTTTTTTAAAATATCAAGTTCCCCTGGCTATAATGATAGCTTGGAAAGCATCAGAAACTATTCAGGGGGCTCCTGTAGTAGTCCATGTGAGAGGTGAAAGCAGCCTGCACTAGATTACAGTACAAACAGAGAAAAGTAGAATTCAGTAGACATTTGGAAGGTAGAATCGACAGGGCTTGCTAATTCATTAAATATGCAAAGTGAGAGAGAGTCAAGGACACTGAAGAGGCAGATTTGGGGAGGAAGGCTGGGGTTTGAGGTACCTGTGGGACCTAGCATAGAGATAGCAGCTGAAGTCCTGGGAGAGGAAATATGAAGGATGAGAACCCCACATAAGGAAAGGATGCCTGGGACAGAGCCCTGAGGAACCCCCAAAGTTTATCTGTTCACTGTACAGGAGCTTGTTCTCCATGTATCTAGGCTGAGATGTGTACACAGGTGGAAGGGGGAGACTGGTAACAGGCAGGGACGGGGGCAGCTGGGAGTTGGGGGTAGAAGATGTGCCTGTGTCTGTGTGTGCATATGAGGGGAGAACCTAGATCACAACTCCACCCCCTTGCCAGTTTGCCCTTCTTTCCAGACATGGTCTGTCTCCACAGGGCCCCCAGATGGGCTGACCCTCTCTCTGGACAGCTGGGAAGATGACCCCACCCCCGAGGCTTGAACCTCACCTTCAGATCCTCACACAGGTCGCCGTAGTCAATCTCGATGAGGGCCTCTCGTGCATAGATATTGGAAGTCCGTTGGGAGCCACTCACTGAATCCTCCCCTTGGGAGCTACCCTGCAATAGTGAGAGGGAGAGTCAAATGCAGCTGACTGGCCATAAGAGTACTCCTCTAGAGGGGGGCTTCTTGGCAGCCTTTGATGCCTTTGAGAAGCACCTTGATAGAAAGCACTTGTGGTAGAAGGAAGAGCAGCTTTGATGGCCGAAAGCCCTGAGTTCAAAATTGGGCTCTACCACTGACTCATGGTGTGACCCTGGGCAAGACATGCTGTTGCTCAAATCCTCATTGAAACACACAAACCCTCATCTGTAACATGGGACCATGCCTGCCTGGCAAGGCTGTGCTTAGGATTAGAAGTAGTTATATCATGTGCTACCATGATGCCTGGCACACTGCCAGTGTTCAGAAGATTTTTCTGAATTAAATGGAAAGCTATTTGGGAAGAAAGGAGGGAGAAACACATGTAGGTCTGAGATACATGTTCAGGTGAAAGATAAGATATCTACAGACCTCCTCTCAGTTAACAGTCCCGCCCTCTTGCTATCAAGCCTCACTTCCAGTGGATAAAATGCCTTGGCTCTTCTATTGGCTTGTGTCTGTCCCTTTCCCATAACTATGCTTCATCACCTTTGCGTTGCTGCTGTCCCTTACCCAATCCTCTCCTGACCATCCTCTCTCACTGTAGCTAAGTTACCATCCCTGAGGACCCTCAGCTTCCATCTTCCTTTGCTCTTGGGATGAGATGGTTAGATAGCATCACCAACTCAATAGACATGAATTTGAACAAACTCTGGGAGACAGTGAAGGACAGTGAAGCCTGGCATGCTGCAGTCCATAGGGTTGCAAAGAGTTGGACATGACTGAGTGACTGAACAACACCCAATATCCATAATCTGCTGGAACTATCTTAGCTCAGGTCCCTGAGATTCATGAATGATTTCCTCTTCTCCTGGCTTACCTCCCTCTCCACCTACTAACATACACCCTACCCCCAAAACTGCCCTCTCACATCAAGGCTATTACCTTTCACCTTACCTGTCTTCACAGCCTCACCCTGCCTCATCTCCTCAGCATCCCTCCTTTTGTCACTCACCACCCTCACCCACCATCCTTCTCTCTCTCACCTGCCCTCCCTGGCCACCTTCATCCTCCATCTCTGGTTATGTTGTTCACTGCCCACACCCACCACCAGCCATGATACTCACCTCTTCCTGACTGATATCATCCATGGTGCCCTTAGACAGTGGCAACTTGATGTCCTGCATCTTACAGGCCTGTAGCAGGTTGTGGCGGTCACTGCGCTTCTGTTCAAGCTTGGTCTCAATGGCTGTCACTTCCTTCTGTAAATGGGTCATTTCCCTAAGAAGATTCAGGGAGATAGGTGAGATCCAAATCCAGCAAGCTGCCCATAATACATACTTCCCCCAAGCCCAGACCTGAACCCACTCACTTGTTGGCGCCCCCCAGTTTCTTACGAATCTCCTCCATCTCGTGGTTCTTGTCATTCACCTCTGACTTCTTGGCCAGGTGCTGGTTCTTCAGGTCTTGTAGCTGGGCCATGGTCTCATCTATGATCTTCATATGTCTTTGCTCCTCCTGGGCCCAGCAGGGGGAACAGGACAAGAAGTGAAGGCTTTCCCTCCATTCCCACTGGAATGGAATGGAATCTTCTCCCTCTGTGCCCACCCTTTCTACCAGGTAGTTTGTTGGAATCTATCTTCAATGAGCTCTGCTTTTACAAACCCCCATCACTCCTCTGGCTTCGTTTACCTTTTTCCAAATTATTTTGTTGACCTCCTCCCAACCCCAATATGCAAACTGCCTGCTGTAGAAATGTTCAAAGTATAAAAAAGTATGAAGTAGGATGAAAAAATGAAATTACTTGAAATCCCACCAGGCAGAGGTAACCAATTAACATTTAGCCTGCTGCTAGGTCGCTTCAGTCGTGTCCGACTCTGTGCGACCCCATGGACTGCAGCCTACCAGGCTTCTCCGTCCATGGGATTCTCCAGGCAAGAACACTGGAGTGGGTTGCCATTTCCTTCTCCAATGCATGAAAGTGGAAAGTGAAAGTGAAGTCGCTCAGTCGTGTCCGACTCTTAGCGACCCCATGGACTGCGGCCTACCAGGCTCTTCCATCCATGGGATTTTCCAGGCAAGAGTACTGGAGTGGGGTGCCACTGCCCTCTCCGAACATTTAGCCTATCACCTCCCAACATTACTTACAGACAAGTCTATATAGTTGAGACTAAATTATAATTAAAAGTCTATATTCTGACTTAATGTTATTTAAGCATCTTTTCCACATCAACATTACACGACCAACAACAACATCAATGTTTTTAAAAAGCATAATACTGTATGTTTTCCATGAGTACACATATAAGAGGACTTCCCTTGTGGCTCAGCTGGTAAAGAATCTGCTGCATTGCAGGAGACCTGGGTTCAATCCCTGGGTTGGGAAGGTCACTGGAGAAGGGAAAGGTTACCACTCCAGTACTCTGGCCTGGAGAATTCCACGGACTGTATAGTCCATGGGGTCGCAAATAGTCAGACATGACTGAGAGACCTTCACTTTAACTTTTCACACATATAAGAATGTAATTACATGACTGAGGGACTTTCACTTTTCACACATATAAGAATGTAATTAATGCCTATAAAGTCTGGAAGAATACACTCTATATGGCACTGGCCCTAGGAAGAGTAAAAGGACTGGGATTGAGAGTGGTCAGTCAATGGGGATTATAATCTTACTTATTATGTTCTGATTTTTTTTTTAAGGAGAACATTTTCATTTTGATCTGAAAGTCACAGAAGGGGATATATCTGCAATGCACAAGAAATAATATGCATACAGAGAGTGCAAATGCTAATATGGCAAATAATGACTGATGAATCTTGGTGACAAGTAGATGGGAGTTCTTAGTACTATTTCACAACTTTCTGCTAAATTTAAAACGATTTCAAAATAAAAAGTCAAAAAGAAATAGATGATTCTGGATCATCTACATATCTACCTACTCCTGCCCCAGGATTTTACTACCCAATCTCTATTTGCATTGAAGATTGCAGTGACACCAAAGAAGACTACTTCAGTCATCAGGGTTTAATGGAGGAAAAAAAAACAACAACAAACAAAACCATACAACCAACAACAAACAAAGGCAGACATAAAAGTCAAATGATGTACTTAAGCCAAGTGAGAATCAAATCACCTCAGGTAGGGATGTTGCAAGGAACTAAAGTTTCACAGCAATTTAGGGAATTCCCTGGTGGTCCAATGGTTGACTCTACATTCCCAGTGCAGGGGCCTGGGTTTGAGTCCTGGCCAGGGAACTAGATCCCAAGTGCCACAACTAAAGATCCTGCATGCCCTAACGAAGAACTGCAGCCAAAGAAATTTTTTAAAAAATATTCCATAGGAATTTAAAGAGAAGGGGTGTGGGTAAATCAGTCGTCAAATAACTGGTGGAACAGGCATGCTTGACTCAAAGAAACTGAGCCATGACAGTCAGCACAGGCACACTGTGAATACGAACTCAGTTTCAGCAAAACACCATCACCTGTTGCACTGAGTTCATGTGGTTAATTATAAAATTAATTTGGAAGTTTGTCCTGCCTTTTTGGTTAAGTGGTATGTTTGTACATATTTAACATTAAGGATATTTTAAGCCAATATAAATCTTTAAAAGAGGTCAGTATATTACTCAAATTTGAAACTATTAAACTACACAAATACTTACATGAATGTAGCATAATTTGCTTCAATCCTAATTCCTAGGAGACATGGGACAGTTTCCTATATGGAACTATAAATATTTGTCACTAATTATCAACCTGTGTGCACAAAGCTATGCCAGCACTTTGGATCTCCTCAGGTATTAGTGAGTTAGGAGAAATGTATTCTGAAGACTCTCAATGGATGCTGCCATATGGCCTAAGAATGCCGGTCTCTTGTGCAACATGCTAGTATCCTTTTTTTTTTTTTAAAAATCTTGGGTGATGTGATAAGAAACAAATTACATGTAATTATTGTTTTAATTTGCATTCCTTTGAGTTCTACTAAGGCTCAACTGGAGAAGGCAATGGCACCCCACTCCAGTACTCTTGCCTGGAAAATCCCATGGGTGGCGGAGCCTGGTAGGCTGCAGTCCATGGGGTTGCTAAGAGTCGGACACGGCTGAGTGACTTCACTTTCACTTTTCACTTTCATGCATTGGAGAAGGAAATGGCAGCCCACTCCAGTACTATTGCCTGGAGAATCCCAGGGATGGGGGAGCCTGGTTGGCTTCCATCTATGGAATCGAGCAGAGTTGGACACGACTGAAGCGACTTAGCAGCAGTAGCAGCAGCAAGGCTCAATTATGGATATGTATTTATGGGTTATCTGAATCTCTCCTTGAACTGTTGATGCCACTCATTTTTCTCCCTATTTAGGTCTTGGTGTTTTTCTTATTTAGAGGAGGGCTTTATAAATTATGGATATTATCTCTTCTAATTTTTTCTCCTAGTTTTTAGTTTTTCATGTTCTCCTTTCTTACCTTCTTGAGCTTTTCTATCTCATTTTCATCTTTTTTCACTGTCTGCTCCCACATGTGCACTTTATCCTGGTCCTCCTTCAGTTGGTTCTTTTCAAAATCCAACTGGATACCCAAACGAGTCTTCTGATTCTCAAACTCCAAACTGTGGGGAGAAAGGAGAACAGGGCACAGGGACTCAGTTACTGCTGAATATAAGTCACCACTGAGCTCATCCACACAGATCCATATAAAACTGTCCCCTCAAGTTACAAAACTAAGTTCCCTGGCCTAGCTTTGTAGATACGGCACAAGGCAGCAGAGGAGATTGGGCCAAACTCTATTAATTTTCCTTTAAACACTGGCGCCCTGCCCCAACAAGTTCCTAGAAGCGGATATAAAAAGGTCCACCTGAATCCACTAGCTATGTTAATTCCTATTTATTAAGCTTCTGTGTAGTTTACATACATTACCTCTAATCCTCTAATAATAGCTCTACAAATAGGCATTATTATCCCATTTCTACAAAAAAGGAAACTTGAGCCAAGAGGTAAAAGACTTTGCCTAAGGCCATACAGCTAGCAAATGTGAGATCAGATCCCAGTCTATAAACACCAAAACCTGGGATTCTTCTCCTATGGCATCCTTACAGGATAATGTGGTAGGATAAGAGGATTGGTATCCCAACTCTGCCATTTACTGGTAGTGAATCTCAGACAAGTTAATTATATCTCTTTACCTGTTTTTTCAACTGAAAAATGGAAATAACAATAGTACTTACCTCAGTTATTGGGAATTAATACGTATAAAATTTTTAGAACCTTGCCTAGTACACAGTAAGTACTCAATAAATTTTAGTTAATATCACCATCTCCAGGCTGACTGACTGTATTCAGTTCATGGGCTTTGACTCTTTCTAACTGTCCCCAAACCCCTGCATATACCTCTGCCCCAAGATTCCAGAACTTCTACGAGGGCAGAGATTGGATAGTAAAAAAAAAAAAAAAAAAAAAAATGGAGAAAACAGATCCCTGGTAGTTCCCTCCTCCCTAACTCTTTAGAAACTAAAAACGTATGCAACTAGCATACACAGATATTAGCAGGACAGGCAGGGCTAACTTCCAACTGCCCCTCCACCCCCCAATATGGTGTGACAGATGTTGCCAGATGTCATGCTAGCAGCTTAAACCTATTAGTCACTATAATCCAAATAGAATGTAATTAACTCTATAATTTTGAGCTATGCAATTTTAAGTTCAATCTCTTAAGAATGACTCATAAAGCCTTCTGTGATCTGGCCCCTGCTGACCTCTCCAACACCCCCACCTTCCTCCTGACCCCATTTTTCCGCTCCAGACATTCAATACTTAGTTTACAGAACAAGGCATGCTCTCTCACACCTCTGAGCATGCTGTTCTCACTGCTTGGAACTCCCTTCTGTGTACTGCCTGGCTGGCTAAATCACTCTATAGGTCCCCAGTTCATCACTCCTTGTTCTGTAAAACCTTTCCTGAGGATTGCGAACAGGTTCTTCGTTTCTATTATACTTTGTTGAGTTCCTCCCTTTTGGGTGCAGTTGAGTTAATCATACCCCAGAGTTCATGTAACTTTTATGATCACTGTCTGTATGAGACCTTTCCCTTGTCTCCTTGGGTTCAATCAGATTTCTACTATTATGTTCCCAACAGTGAGCAAATACACAGAAATGATGTACATTATACACAGATAGGTAGATACATACATATGTATATAACCTTAAAATGCATATACTTGTAAAAATGTCGCTTTTAAATTTACACAAATGTACAGTGTTATAAATTTATCCTTGTTACTCTGTAAATCTAGTTCCTGTCTGAACAGAGTATTCCATAGTCTGTACAGTCATCACATTTAACTTGTATTTCCCTGCAGTGACAGCTGTCTACATTGCTATCAACGTCCCACTATCACAAAGTACGCCAAGATGAACAACTCTGAATCTGTCTCTTTGAGACCTGGTGGCCAAAACTCTTTGGGATAGAGACCCAAGGAGTGGCTCTGCTAAGTCAAAGGGTTCATGTAGACTTATTTTCACCAAATGCTGCTAAGTTGTTTTAATTTGAATTTATCTGATTAGGAATGAGACTGGACATCAACTCACGGTTGTTAGCCATTCGAGCTTCTCTTTCCATGAAATGCTATATGTGACTACATCCTGTTCATTCTTCTACTGAGTCTCTAGGTTTTTTTTTTTTTTTCCTTCTTGTTGATCTACAGTTCCTTGAACATTTTCCTCTGTACTTTCTATCTACCTAAAGTACAGCATTATTCTGAAATTGCTAATCTACTTGTTTATCTCCTCCACTATCCCCAAAACTCCCTCAGGACAGGGACAGTCTCTGATTCAATTCTATATTTCTTGAGCCTGGCTTGGGGGTAGGAGACCAATGAACTGTTACAATATGGGTGATGGGCTGACTGAAGCCCAGGATTCAAGGGGTGACCTCCTTCAGAGAGACTGTCATGTTCATCTATCTTACCCTCATCTCCCCACTGTTTCCAATACCTAGCACAGGACAACTTGGCACAAGGTTGGTTGAACAAATGAATAATTAAAGTGGGAAAGAAAAGAGAAACTTGCTTTGTTCTTACTATTCTTCCAACCTAGAACTTTGGCCCTCCTCTCACTCATCACCTATTAGGATAATGACAATAATAAAAGCTAGTATCTATTGGGAGTTCCCTGGGTGGTTCTAGTGGTTAGGCTTTCACTGCTGTGGCCTATTATCTACTGCTCTTAGTAGGTGCTAAGTATTATGCTAAATACTTTATAAAGATTAAGCCCAACCTCTGATCCACCTGACAATCTATGAGATAGGTATCATTATTATCCCATCTGACACATAAGGAAACTGGGGCTTAGAGAGGTCATTATCCAAGATAAATGAACTTTGGGGCTGGGATTTTAATCCAGGTAAACCATGTTTAAAGCTGGCACTCTTAATCCCTATACTGTGACACGTGCTTCCCTGATGTCCCTGTTCTTTAAAGGTGACTACAATAAATGTCCATCATTCTAAAAGCTGCTCCTTACCTTATGATGGTATTTGACTCCCCAGATGTCAGGCTAGGGGCTCAAGGATACCTCAATCTCCCCCTTCCACCCAGACTTCCACCTACCGTTTCTTGGCAATTTCATTCTGCCGCTTCACCTTCTCTTCCTCAAACTCCCGGATATTGCGCACACCAATCTCCCGACAAAACTCTTCAAATACTTCATCCTCTACCTAAGGAGAGAAGCAAGGGAGAGAAAAGGCCCTTCGGGTCAGAATGCTGCTTCCAATCCTAGTCCTGCCCGTGCTGAGCAGGTACATCCTCTACCAACCTGGTTCATCTTCTCCTTTAAGTCTTTCATTTCCCTCTCTCGGCTCTGGATGATCCTCTTGATATCATTGATTCGAGGCCCAAAGTTGGCTAGCTCACTCTCCAGCTTGGACTTTTCCTATAAGAAATGGAATTGAGAGGACAAAAGAGACCAGGATCCTTAGAGAAAGAGCCACCCTGTGTGTACCAGTCCCGTGGACAAAAAGGGCTAACTCTCCACACACTGAGAACCTGACTTAGCACTGCTCCACTCAAGGCTGCATCATCTCTCCAACCATCATATGGCTTCCTTCCCTGGCCTCCAGTCTGTCAGCTTCAATCCAAAAGGCTGGGCACACAATAAACATTGTTATTTACAGGTCTACACTTTCCTCATCTATAACCCTTGGAGCCAGGTGTGTCCTGGAATTTACTTTTTGATTTTAGAAAAATGACATATATACTACATATTATATAACACCTCCAGAGTGGTCTGGGGAAGCACCCATGATCAAACACATTAATATAGCTAGAAAAGTACCTCCACTCACAGGGACTGAAATATCTGTAGCTCACTTTCAAAACTCAGAAGAAACTCAAATATTTGCTGAATGAATTAATTAGGTTAATAGCACCTAACATTTACTGAACATTCACTTGGTACAAGCAATCAGTCTAAATACTTCACATGTATTAACTCATTCAATCTGTGCAAGAACCCTATAATTTTACAGATTATTTACAGATTAAGATGAAAAAATGGACACTGAGAGGTTTGTTTGTTTTTGTTTGGTGTTTGTTTCGTTCTGTTCTTTGAGTATCTGTAATACATGCATTTGAAAAAGACGTTTCTGGAATATATTTTTCAAAAAACTCTTACAAACCAATATAAAAATGATCAAAAGATTTGAATATTGAGAGGTTTAGTAACTTGCCTAATACCATAGAGCCAAGTCCTAAACTCCTGACTGTCTAACCCTATGCCATCTACTCCTGGTTTCTAGGAACAAATTGGGAGGAGAGAGGGATGAGGGACAACTTCCCCACCCCTAGAAAAGCCTAGACCAGGAATATGAGGATGGCCATTGGTGAACAGGGCTGAAAGTCAGGCCCCACCTGCAGATTAAGGGCCAGATGCCGTGTCTTGGTCTGTTCTAGGTCACTCTGTGAGTACTTGAGCCGCATCTGCAGTCCGTGGGCCTGAGACTGCACCTGACGTAGTTCTGCCTCTTTTCGCTTTGCCTTCATCTGCTCCTGAAGTGGACAAGAGGGAAAGGCTAGGTGGTAAGAATGTGGTCGGCTGGCCTGGGCTTAGGACCCCCATTTCTAGGGACAGCCCTGCCTGTGGCTTACCTTCAGCTCTTCTGTCAACCGCTCCTTTTTCTCTTTCAACTTGTCTACTGCTTTCTCATCCCAGCGTCGGGCCTTGGCCTTCAGGTCACTGGCCCCGCCAGAGATCACCCCTGACTTCTGGAACAGGGTCCCATCCAGTGCCACTGTCTAAATACAGCAGGGAAAAGACAGGAGTGGGGAGAAGCTGAACAAAGGAATCACCAATACTAAGCCTATCCAGTTACAATGTGGCAAGGGAATCCATACCTTGTGGCGCTGGTGGCCTCCAAAGGCAATGCGGCGGGCATCCTCCACATTGTCACAAACAAGGGCATTGCCACAAGCATACTGCAGGGCCTTTTTGATGTGAGGTGGCTCATAGCGAATCACATCAATCACCAGCTTTGCCCCCTTCAGCTCCCGGAGTTTCTCATCTGTAGGTTTTACCTGTGAGAAAAAGCTTAGTTAAGTGGCTGAACATGGAGGGCTAGGAGGAGCAGCCCTCTCACAATGCCCTGACCCCATCACCACCAGCCTCACCTCCAGGTAATCAAGAGGCAAGAAGGTCTCAGGCTCCCCACGCTGCTCCTTGATATACTGAATGCAGTCCCGGCCTGTCTTCTCTGAGTCCACAATAATAGCATCCATGTTCTTGCCCAAAACCTTGGTTACTGCAATCTGATACTTCTTTTGTGTGGGCTGGCAGAGGTCAATGAGGCGGCCGTACTAAGGAAAGTCAGAAGAGTGAATGAATCATGAAGTTTTTGAGAGCTGGCTCAGGTACCTTAATTCCCAGCTTAGAAGAGGGATGGCAGGTCAGAATCTCTATCAGGAGCACAGTCCCCAAACTATGGAAAAAAGGCCTACTCTGGCCCCAAAGCAACAACTTCAGGCAGTCATGTCTGAATCCAAAATGATCTTTCTAAACCTCACTTTCACCATTTCACAGACCACTGCCACTGCAGGCATTATGCAACTTAATTTGGTTCCACAAATAAAGAGCACAATAAATGCAACGTGCTTGAATCATCCCACATTACATTTATTGTGCACTTTATTTCTATTATTATTACATCAGCTCCACCTCAGATCATCAGGCATTAGATCCTGGAGGTTGGGGACCCTTGATCTACGGAAATGATCAAGAAATATTTGTAGAACCCAATTAAGTTGAACCCAGGGATGGAATTACAGTAATAGAGGGATAAGATTCAGGGAATCTGGAAACTCAGGATTTCGTTCAAGAGGCCAAAAGAACCTAGTAAATGAGCTGACTGTTATATGCTTAAGGAGCTCACACTGAAGCCTGCACAGAGCTATTGATACATCCTGGGAACTAATTCCTGCCCTGCAGCCCCTTCCCTCTTCCAAAGGCCTCTTCACTTTCTCCACCTCCCATAAAGGAGTGGACACAAACAAGACAAAACTTTCAGAAAGACACAACTGGTGCAATGAAAAGAACACAAGGTTAAGAATCAGAACAAGTTGGGTTTGAATTGCAGTTCTTATACATATGAGCTATGCTGTTTTGAGCAAGTCATTTAACCTCTGTGACCCTCAGTTTTCCCCAGTTGTAAAAATGGAATTAGCAATCTGTCCTCATGGGGCTGCTGGGAAAATTATCTGACAGTGAGTATGAAAGAAGGTGGTCAGGAAATGAGTTCCCTTTCCACTCTTACCACAGAACCAGGGTACAGGCGCTTGATGCTTTCCATAATTTCTGCCTTTCGCTGTTGGCGGCTGCTCTCCTGGCGATCGATGCGGGCATCCCCCAGCTGCTCCATTACCTGGTTCAGCTCCTTATTAATCTCATCAATACGCCGCTTGGCCATCTCCACCTCCTCTGTCAGCTCCCCCTCTAGTTTCTTCTGTTCCTCTAGAGACTGCCTACAAAGTAAGGAAATACCGGGGTTACCCTGGCTGGCCAGAAAATATTCCTGGCCGAGAGGGACTATGAGGGTCCTTCCTGGGGAGGGGCAGGACAGGTAGGGTTCACAAGAACAGGCCTGGAGGTAAGAGGGAATGTTACAAAGCCACATACTTGCTGGTTGTGATGTATTCCTCTAGTTTCTCAATCCGTTTCTGATTCTCTTCAATCTCCCGCAGCTTTTGCTTGATCTTGGCCTGGGAGAGAGACAAAAACACTACATCACCATAGGCTGAGCAAGTTAAGGCCCAGACCATGGAGTCCTGGCTCATCCCCCATATGCCTACTCATCCTAAGAGCCTAACAATCACAGACAATCTGTCACTAGTATAAGAGGCCTACTAAAAATCGGATATACAAACAGTGTTCAGTGTGCCTCTGCTAACTGACTGGGGCCACCATGGGCCCATGAGACCCCCTCACAGGTGCTCTACCCAGCCTGGAACATCTTCCTCACCAATCAGGGAGGCTCAAACCAAGACAAAGTAAAGCTTTCTGGGATTTCTGCACTTCTGCTTTATCATCTATAAAATACAGGTACCCTCCACTTCATAGAATACACACTAAGTGCTTAACATGTATTAGCCACTGATTCTATGTGTGTGTGCCCTCAATTGCTCAGTCATGTCCTACTCTTTGCGGCCCCATGGACTCTAGTGTGCCAGGCTCCTCTGTCCATGGAATTTGCCAGGCAAGAATACTGGAGTGCGTTGCCATTTCCTACTCCAGAGGATCTTTCCGACCCAGGGATTGAACCCTTATCTCCTGAATTGGCAGGTGGATTCTTTACTACTAGCATACCTGGGAAGCCCCTAGCTATTAATTCATGTCTAATACCTTCTTTTAAACATTTGAAAGTGCTTAGCACAACGCCCGGAGAAGGCAATGGCACCCCACTCCAGTACTCTTGCCTGGAAAATCCCATGGACAGAGGAGCCTGGTGGGCTGCAGTCCACGGGGTTGCTAAGAGTCGGACACGACTGAGCGACTTCACTTTCACTTTTCACTTTCATGCACTGGAGAAGGAAATGGCAACCCATTCCAGTGTTCTTGCCTGGAGAATCCCAGGGACGGGGGAGCCTGGTGGGCTGCCGTCTATGGGGTCGCACAGAGTCGGACAGGACTGAAGTGACTTAGCAGCAGCAGCACAATGCCTGGAACATTGTAGGCTCTTGAAATATTATAATAACTTTCCATCATTCCTATTATTTTACTATTATTGTTATTAGGAAGGCGGTAAGTGAAATATAATTGAAAGTGTGGGCTTCCGGGACTTCCCTGGTGGTCCAGTGGCTAGGACTCTATCCTTCTACTGCAGGGGGTGCAGATTCAACCCCTGGTCAGAGAACTAAAATTCCACATGCCACAAGGTACAGCCAAAAAAAACCCAAAAAAGTGTGGGCTACACTGCCCAGGTTCATAGCCCAGTTCCACCAGTTAATAACCTTAGGCAGGGACCTCCCTGGTAGTCCCATGGTTAAGAATTCACCTGCCAATGCAGGGGACAGAGGTTCGATCCCTGGTCCAGAAGATCCCACATGCTGCAGAGCAACTAAGCCCATGTTCCACAACTACTGAGCCAGCATTCTGGAGCCCAAGAGCCACAACTATTGAAGCCCATGGGCCCTAGAGCCTGTGCGCCTCAAAAAGAGAAGCCACTGCAATGAGAAGCCTGAGCACTGCAACTAGAGAAAGCCTGCAAGCAGCAACTAAGAACCAGGACAGCCAAAAACAAAACAGACAAATAAATAAATCTTTTAAAAGATGACTGCATATATGTAAAAAACAGTGCCTAGCACACAGTAAGAGCTTGCCTTTTGTTGTTTAGTCGCTGTGTCCAACTCTTTTGAGATCCCATGGACTGTAGCCCGCCAGGCTCCTCTGTCCATGGAATTTCCCAGGCAAGAATACTAGAATGGGTTGCCATTTCCTTCTCCAGGGGAATGTTCCCAGGGACCAAACCTGTGTCCCCTGCATTAGCAGGCAGATTCTTTACCACTGAGCCACCAGGGAAGCCCATGCTAGATGTTAACTATGGTCATTACTGTTAAGACTATCGTTACTTCCTTTTCTCTGGACCATCACCCCTAATCTTGTAAGGCATGCCCACCTCTGTCTCTACTTTCTTCCGTTCTTCCAGATCCAGCCGGTCCTGGTCAGCCTTCTGGTCTCGATTGAACTTCTCCAGCTCCTGGGCCAGGGTAGCTGCTCTCTTGCTGGCTTCTTCTTTCAACCGGTGATATTTCTTCACCTGTGTCAGGGACAGGGATGACCAAATCAGTCCTGTCAGCCTCGCAATCTATTTGCCCATCCCCGCACCCCTCAGAGCTTACCTGATTCTCCTCCAAGGTCAAATCTCTGCCCTGACTCTGACTTTCCTCTTCCATCCGTTCCTCAAACTCCTGCCGAGCTTTCTCCACTGACAGCATCTCCTTTTCCAGCTCATCCATGTCACCTTTACGCTTCTTATAATGCTTCTGAGCATTCTGTAGTGACTTTTTGGCTGCTTCCAACTTCTTGATTTTGTGGGAAGTATTTTCCTTGGCCTTGATGTACTGAGGCCGCTTCTGGTTCAGCTCTGAGTCCTTCTCCCTTTCACCAGAGGGGAGGGGGAACCAATTAGCTCAGTGGGAGAAGGGAAGGTTCCAAGGCATTTTAATCCAAAGGGGGATTAGGCGCTTCCCTTCCAAGCCTCAGGGAAGTGCCTAAAAGAACAGGGCGGATGCCCAACAGATCCTGTGATGGCTTCAGCCTGGCATTCCAGCCACTCTAGAAGGTAAAGCTACCACCCCTGCCTCAACCCTAGCCAGGCCAGACCTCTCGGTAACAACTCCCAAAAGTACCCTGTGTTCACGAAACCGTTCCCCATCTGATCTAACCTTTTCAAATTTCTGTTCTTTGACCTTCAAGCTCCAGTTTTCCTCTTCTAGGAAGGGACTATCAGTCACAAGTGGCTTCCCATCACATCTTCTTGGCAAAGCCACCACCCTTTTCAAGTTCTCCTTTTCCGAGTTACCTATCTACATGGAGTCTGAGTACTTAAATACTCTATCTGTCTAACATGCAAGTCAAGAAATGTGCCTGATTCTAGCCAAAGCCAAGTCAAGGGGAAGATGCTTCCCACAAGTCGCAGGCTCAGTCCTGCCACTTACTTGATCTCCTTCTCAATCTGCTGTTGTTCCCGCATCATTTTGCCCAGCTCCTTCTTCTTCTCCTTCAGCTCATCCTCTACCTTGTCCATCCGCTTTTTGTCCTTCTCTATCTCCTTGTTCTTAGAGGCCAGTTCTTTGTTGAGCTTCTCAATTTCCACTTCGTTATGATAAAGTTTGAAAAGCTGCAACTGTACCTGAGCTCGCACCACCTCATCCTTCAGGCGCTGGTAGCGGTCAGCCTGTGCAAATAGAGGTGTGGAGGCAGGGGTGCATCAGTGAGGCACTGGCTTCATCCTGGCCTCTCAGATCCCAGAGGCAACCTGGCCACCTACCTCTTCTTTTTCTTGTTTGGCCTCCTTGCGTTCAGCTGCAATGTTTTTTTTGCGATGGTAATTAAACTGTGTGTCCTCTTCAGCTTTTACCATTTCCTTTTTTCGCTTGTCATATTCCTGGGCCAGCTCCCCAGAGCGACTGATCTCTTCAAAAAGAGCTGTCCTCTCTTTGGGGTTCTTCATGGCAATAGATTCCACAGCACCCTAGTAAAGGTCAAAACACTCTCCCCACTTAGACCCTACTCAGTTCAGTTCCCCTACCCACTCCATCATTCAGAAAATGTTCACTGATCCCTTCCCCACACTGGGTGCCACATTTCACCACTGAGCTTTGAGGACATCCCCTGCCTTTTAATGTACATGGGGAACAGAAGAAATAGAAGCAGAGACAACACCATGTATTATGTGCAGTGACAGCAAGAGTACATAAAAAGAACTAAATGAAGCTTGAGGGTAGATGACTGGTAGGAGTATCTATGTGGGAAGGTTTGCCAAAGGTGATAACTGTGTCTGGAAGATGGGGAAAAAACTAAACAAAAAAGTAAGAGAGACGAGGTTATTCCACATAAAGGAAAATTAGTATTGCAAAGTCTGCAGGCCAAAGAAAGCAGGCAAATTTGGGGAACTGTAAAAAGTTTAATTAGGCTGGAATGCAGGGCTAGAAGAATATTGGCAGATGAGGGCAGTGAGGTGAGCAAGAGCCAAAGCAGGGCTGTTTCATGAATGACAGGAGCTGAATTTCATGCTAAGGCAACAGTTCTCAAATTTTAGTGTGCATCATAATAACCTGCAGCTCTTGGAAAAACACAAACTGCTGGGCCTCACCCCACTGTCTCTGCCCCTATCTGTCTGGGGTAGGGCCTGAGAATGTGCAATTCTAACACGTCCCCAGTTGATGCCAATCTAGAGACTACAATTTGAGAACTGCCATCAGAAGGCAATGAGAAATCACTGAAATGTTTTAAGAGGAAGGAATATTTGTGCTCTCATAAGATGAATTTTAGGGGATGAACAGGAGGGGGTCAGACTGGAGTCAGGAAGCCCAGTGAGGAAGCTGCTACATTAGTTCAGAGAGAGATGAGGAAGCCAGAGATGGAGCAAGTCCAGTGGGGATAGGAAAAAAAGTAGACAGCCAACAACTGTTTAAAGTGCCCACGTGAAGAAAAGCCATCACAATAAGAAGCCTGCACACCACACAGGCACAAACACAGTAGGTCCCGCTTGCCCAACAAGAGAAAAGCCCAAACAGCAACAAACACCCAACACAGTAAAAAAAAAAAAAAAAAAAGCCCACCTGGAAGACGAGGAAGTTACGAGCTTTGATAAGTATGCCCAACTTCTCTAATTCCTCACTGTACTCATGTAGCTGGACCACTTTGTTGTTGATCTTGTACTCGGAGGAACCTCCTACAAGACAATGCATGAGTTAGCCAAGGGTCAGGCCTCCCTTCTACCCCAACAAACTAGTCTAGCCACCCCTGTGGACCCAAGGAGAACCTTCTGGCCAGCCTCACCCACCAACAATGACACGGGCAAACGTGCGGTCCTCAGCACCCTCTTCAGAGTAGACCATGCTGACAAAGGCTCGGTTGGCTGCTGGTTTGCCCACAGGAGCTCCGTGGATCAGGTCCCTTAGGGTCTTTACCCGCAGGTTGCTGGTTTTCTCACCCAACACAAAGCTGATGGCATCCATGAGATTTGACTTACCTAAAGGAGGACATGACAAAGTAGAGGAGGGGAAATAAGGGGAGGGAAAAAGGAATAAAAGAAACACTGAGAACAGAAATGTCCTCTAATCACTCAGTGCTTAGACTGTCAGGAGGACAAAATACTGTTTTGCCCCTGTAAAGACTGGGCCTGACCAAAGCCCTGGATCAAAGGCTTAGAAAAACAGCTCCTTTGAAGTTACTACTTACAATAGCCAAAAACCAGAGCCCCATTTAAGGAAATTATATATTCACAAAATATATCATTCTACAGCTTTTTTCTTTTTTTTTGGCTTTACTGCAAGGCATGTAGGATTTAAGTTCCCCAACCAGGAATTGAACCCACAATCCCTACATTGGAAGTGCAGGGTCCTAACCACTGGACGGCCAGGGAAGTCCTCTACAAACTTTGATGACATGGGAAGATGCCCACAAACAGGAGAAACAAGCATGATACAAAACTCAACATAGTTTGATCTCAACCAAGTTTAAAAACAAACAAACAAAAACACAGGGGATGAGGGAAGGAGGAAAATGCAGAGCTGTTGCTTGACAAGTATAGTCTTGCAAGATGAAAAGGTTCAGAAGACTGGTTGCACAAAAATGTGAATATATTTCAGTTCAGTTCAGTTCACTCCCTCAGTCGTGTCCAACTCTTTACTACCCCATGAATTGCAGCACACCAGGCCTCCCTGTCCATCACCATCTCCGGGAGTTCACTCAAATTCATGTCCATCGAGTCGGTGATGCCATCCAGCCATCTCATCCGCAATCCCTCCCAGCATCAGAGTCTTTTCCAATGAGTCAACTCTTCGCATGAGGTGGCCAAAGTATTGGAGTTTCAGCTTTAGCATCAGTCCTTCCAATGAACACCCAGGACTGATCTCCTTTAGGATGGACTGGCTGGATCTCCTTGCAGTCCAAGGGACTCTCAAGAGTCTTCTCCAACACCACAGTTCAAAAGCATCAATTCTTAGGCGCTCAGCTTTCTTTATAGTCCAACTCTCACATCCATACATGACCACTGGAAAAACCATAGCCTTGACTAGACGGACCTTTGTTGACAAAGTAATATTTCTGCTTTTGAATATACTATCTAGGTTGGTCATAACTTTCCTTCCAAGGAGTAGGCGTCTTTTAATTTCATGGCTGCAGTCACCATCTGCAGTGATTTTGGAGTTCAAAAAAATAAAGTCTGACACTGTTTCCACTGTTTCTCCATCTATTTCCCATGAAGTGATGGGGCCAGATGCCATGATCTTAGTTTTCTGAATGTTGAGCTTTAAGCCAAATTTGTCACTCTCCTCTTTCACTTTCATCAAGAGGCTCTTTAGTTCTTCTTCACTTTCTGCCATAAGAGTGGTGTCATCTGCATATCTGAGGTTATTGATATTTCTCCCGGCAATCTTGATTCCAGCTTGTGCTTCTTCCAGCCCAGCGTTTCTCATGATGTACTCTGCATAGAAGTTAAATAAGCAGGGTGACAATATACAGCCTTGATGTACTCCTTTTCCTATTTGGAACCAGTCTGTTGTTCCATGTCCAGTTCTAACTGTTGCTTCCTGACCTGCATATAGGTATCTTAAGAGGCAGGTCAGGTGGTCTGGTATTCCCATCTCTTTCAGAATTTTCCACAGTTTATTGTGAGCCACACAGTCAAAGGCTTTGGCATAGTCAATAAAGCAGAAATAGATGTTTTTCTGGAACTCTCTTGCTTTTTCCATGATCCAGCGGATGTTGGCAATTTGATCTCTGGTTCCTCTGCCTTTTCTAAAACCAGCTTGAACATCTGGAAGTTCACAGTTCATGTACTGCTGAAGCCTGGCTTGGAGAATTTTGGGCATTACTTCTCTAGAATGTGAGATGAGTACAATAGTGCGGTAGTTTGAGCATTCTTTGGCATTGCCTTTCTTTGGGATTGGAATGAAAACTGAGCTTTCCAGTCCTGTGGCCACTGCTGAGTTTTCCAAATTTGGTGGTATATTGAGTGCAGCACTTTCACAGCATTATCTTTCAGGATTTGAACTAGCTCAACTGGAATTATTTAACACTAGTGAATTGTACACTCAGAAACGGTGAAGATGGTAAATTTTACGTTATGTGTATTTTAACATTTTTAAAAAGGCATGTCTTTATAGTGATACATGAAGTACACAGCATCACTATGAATTATCTTTCCAAAAATATTCAACTTGAATCTAAACAGACCATTAGACCTACCCCCCAGTTTATAAGAAATACAGCATCTAGAGAAACATGGTACATGACAGCATGAGGAAACCTTAAGGCAAACACAGAATGTGGAATGTTCTACAAGACAACTAGTTTGGTCTTTTTAAAAAGTCAATGTCTTTTGGAGAGGACCATTCCAGAATATAAGGGATTACTGAGCTTCCCTTGTGGCAGAGTTGGTAAAGAATCTGCCTGCAATGCAGGAGACCTGGGTTTGATCCCTGGGTCGGGAAGATCCCTTGGAAAAGGGAATGGCAATCTAGTCCAGTATTCTTGCCTGAAAAGTCTATGGACAGAGGAGCCTGGCAGGCTACAGTCCATGGGATCACAAAGAGTTAGACACGACTGAGCAACTACCATTTAGCTGACTTTCCTTTCCCTCACCTGGAAAATCTTAAAAACATGACTCAATGGGTAAGCACATAGTTCTCTGTGGGAGTGGCAGTAGCACAGGTGTGACAGGTACGGGTTGTGATCCTGGCTCTGAGAATTAAGTGTGCAGGTGATCACAACCTGTTGTGCCTCAGTATTCTCATCTATAAAACAAAGATAACAGTACCTCCCTCCTAGGGTCACTGTGAGAATTTAAATGTAAGATGTCCGAATAAGTAAAGTACTGATACTTGTCACATAGTGGGGGCTCAACAAATGGCAATCCTATTCTATCCAAACCAGGTCTGGACTCTTAGCTTGGTTTCCCTCATCACAACTAGCACAACATGCAGATGAGGAGTCAGTCTTTTAGGCAACCCATTTCCAACCTTTGGGCTTCTCCCATGCTCTCCAAGGATGACAAGAACATCACACAATCAAAGGCCTCCCTACCTGCAACCATTCAATATTGTAAACATTTTTATAACATGCATTATGATCTGAACAATGATAAAATGTTTCAAGGAATGTCTTCTTTGGGGAACTCCACAGGCCAGTGATGAAGATATCAAAATACATACCATGAATTCAAGACAGAATAAAAGTTAACATGTACCAGGTGTCTAGAGCAGAAATTCACTGAAGGGAATCAAAGCAAGTCTTGTGAGTTGCACACTAAAGAACAGGTAAGGGAGGGGCAGTCAGACCAAGGGGTTTTTTTGGAACACTTGCACATACAAATTTACCCATGTTGAAGGGACTGAATGCCAAAACGTGCATCCTGGCTCTTTCCACGGGGGCCACCAAACAAAACCATAAAAAACTGCAATGGAACCCCAAGCATTAGCCATCTAAGAAGATGGGGGGAAGTGGAGTCGTTTTGCCTCTCCTCCCAGGTGACACTTGGTAATGTCTGAAGACATTTTTGATTGTCATACCTGAGTCATGGGGGGTGGTGCTACTGTCACCTAGTGGGTAAAAGCTAAGGAAGCCACTAAATATCCTACAGTGCACAGGATGGACTCCAGAGCAAAGAATTATCTCACTGGAAATGTCAATAGTGCTGCTATAGAGAAACCCTGCTTAATTGAGAGAGAAATCTAGGCAAGTCTCCAGGGAAGGTCATCAGTTAGAGCTACTTTAGCAAGGGAAATCCCTCAGGCTAGGAAGTGATTTAGCTAGAACACTTCTGAGGTGGAGGAACACAGCAGGATTCCAAATAGATAGCTAATGCAGCAGCAGCGGGCAGACAGGAGGAATCCTTGGTATATAATTTAGACAGGGAATTTAGATATGAAATAGAGACTTTACCTGACTACCCTTTCTTCCTTTTCCTTTTCCCCCCAATTTTAACAAGATATAACAGATGAGCTATTTCAAATCCTAAAAGATGACGCTGTTAAAGTGCTGCACTCAATATGCCAGCAAATTTGTAAAACTCAGCAGGGGCCACAGGACCAGAAAAGGTCAGCTTTCATTCCAATCCCAAGGAAAGGCAATGCCAAAGAATGTTCAAACTACTGCACAATTGCACTCATCTCACATTCTAGAGAAGTAATGCTCAAAATTCTCCAAGCTAGGCTTCAACAGTACGTGAACCGAGAACTTCCAGATGTTCAAGCTGGATTTAGAAAAGGCCAAAGGAACCAGAGATCAAATTGCCAACATCTGTTGGATCATAGAAAAAGCAAGAGACTTTCAGAAAAATATCTACTTCTGCTTCACTGACTATGCCAAAGCCTTTGACTGTGTGAATCACAACAAACTGTGGAAAATTCTTCAAGAGATAGGAATACCAGACCACCTTATCTGCCTCCTGAGAAATCTGTATGCAGGTCAAGAAGCAACAGAACCGGAAAGGGAACAACGGACTGGTTCCAAATTGGGAAAGGAGTATGTCAAGGCTGTATATTGTCACCATGCTTATTCAACTTATATGCAGAGTACACCATGTGAAATACTGGGCTTGATGAAGCACAAGCTAGAATCAAGATTGCTGGGAGACATATCAATAACCTTAGATACACAGATGACACCACCTTTATGGAAGAAAACAAAGAACTAAAGAGCCTCTTGATGAAAGTGAAAGAGAAAAGTAGAAAAAGTTGGCTTACTCAACATTCAAAAAACGAAGATCATGGCATCTGGTCCCATCATTTCATGGCAAATAGATGGGGAAACAATGGAAACAGTGACAGACTTTATTTTGGGGGGCTCCAAAATCACTGCAGATGGTGACTGCAGCATGAAATTAAAACACACTTGCTCCTTGGAAGTAAAGCTATGACCAACCTAGACAGCATATTAAAAAGTAGAGACATTATTTGCTGACTTGTAGTCAAAGCTATGTTTTCTGTTAGTAGTGTATGGATGTGAGAATTGGACCATAAAGAAAGATGAGCACTGAAGAATTGATGATGCTTTTCAACTGTAATGTTGGAGAAGACTCTTGAGAGTCCCTTGGACTGCAAGGAGATCAAACCAGTCAATCCTAAAGGAGATCAGTCCTGAATATTCACTGGAAGTATTGGAGTTTGAGCTGATGCTCAAACTCCAATCAGCTCAAACTCCAATACTTTGGCCACCTGATGCGAAGAACTGACTCACTGGAAAAGACCCTGATGCTGGGAAAGACTGAAGGCAGGAGAAGGGGACAACAGAAGATGAGATGGTTGGATAGCATCACCGACTTGATGGACATGAGTTTGAGCAAGCTCAGGGAGTTGGTAATGGACAGGTAAGCCTGGCGTGCTGCAGTCCATGGGGTTGCAAAGAGTCAACAGCGACTGAGCTGAACTGACATACAACACTGTATTAGTTTCATGTGTACAATATGATTCCTTATTTGTATATATTGCAAAATGGCTGGCCCAGTAAGTTAACATCCATCACCTCACAGTTAATATTTTTTGTGATTTTTAAGATCTACTCTTAGCAATTTTGAAATATACAATACAGTATTGTTAACTAAATGACCACTCTTCCTAGAGGCATCCGAGTCACTTATCACATCATCACTTTATTACATCAATCTAATTTCCTGCACAGCACTTATTACAGCCAAAAAATAACTTATTTTCTCCTTTATTATCGTCTTTCCCCTCGAAATATAAGTTCTCTGAAAGCGTGGCTTATTCTGTTCTCCGCTGTTTCCACAGCACCTTGATTGAACAAATCCTTATAAAGCAGTAAACATTCAATAAATTTGACAAGCTAAAGACTTCTGACTTTCGACGGTTTCAGGTGTAGGAAAGGGGCTAATTCGAGGCATCTCCACTTCTCAGTTGAGGATGGGGGGGTTCAAGACCCCAAGCACTACCGAGACTGGAGCACGGAGTTCAAAATTCAAAAGTGCCGCCTCCAGAGAAGAGTTTTTAAAAGAAAAAAAAAAAGGAATTGGAGTGTACCCACGCGAGGCGGGAGGAGGCGCTGGGATGAAGCAAAAGTATACCATTTGGCCCAGAGGCCAGGAAAGGGCCACGAGCGGTCCCACATCTTCCCGGTGGTTAAAACAATGTGCCGGACGCAGCTGCGCCGGCGAGGAATTGCGTGGCCCTCGACTGGAAGCCTGCTCCGGACGCGCCACTTCTGTAAGCAAGGGGCAGTGGGCGGGGTAACGTACATCTCGGCCCGTACCACTCGGGCCGGGACGGGGGTCACGCAATGAGCGGGCAATTGACACCTGGGGAAGAGGTTCGAATCAGAGCACCCGAGCGGGAAAAGCGGGTCCGGATCGAACCTCTTAGAAGGGCAAGCAACCTCCTAGGGTTCGCGACATTTCAGGTTGCAAAGGCTGGGTTGTACTACTCTGCTGCAGATAGGGGGTCCAGGCTGGGACGTGAGCAGGGCCGCAGCCAGGCTTATCTCACCAGAGCCATTGGGTCCAATGATGGCGGTGAATCTCTGAAATGGTCCGATAATCTGCCGACCCTTGTACGATTTAAAGTTCTCGATCTCAATCAGCTTCAGGAACCCCATGACTGCGGCAGCGCCGCCGGCGCTAAGAAAGGCCGCGCCGTTCGCCCGCCAACTGGGATAGCCCGCGCGGGAAACACCGCAGTGCAGGCCGGGCGGACAGCAAACCTCGCGAGAATAAGTCCAGGCCTAACGGGATTTTCGACTTCCGGCGCGGGCGGGAACCAAGGGGCGGGGCATTCGGGCAGATATGGCGGTTTTGTTGATCGGTTGCCAAGGCGCGAGGTTATGACTGGCGTTCGGGCCCCGCCCCCTTTTCTTGTTGCCTGGCAGTGCAAACCGCCGCTACAAGCGACCTAGTAGTTGAGGAGGCAAGCAGTGCAGTGAGGTGTCTGCAGCTTTGAGGATCCCGGAAAGCTGGCTGACGAGGCCGACCCTTGCTGAGACAAGTCAGAAGTCACAGGAGGGTTATGCCCTCCAGGGCAAGAGGAAGGTGGGAGCCCGGCTGCGGCTTTTGCCTGGCCGGCGGGAAGGTTCAGACAAGAAAAGGGTCGGGAATTGGAATGACCCCAGGAGGGGAGGACGGAGGGGCCAGCAGGAGGATTCCGTGTTAGGGGAGCTCAAATCTTGCTGAGGTTGGAATTGAAGTGGGGTAGTTATACATGGGATAGGGTGTTAACGGGGATGAGGTGTGAATGGAGTCGAGGGAACTCTGGAGCGACGGGGATAAGGGCTGGGGAAAACTGTGGCCAGAGGTACTACCCCTACCCGCGCCACCCCCCACCTCCCCGCCCCGCCACCGCCCGCGCGACTCTCTCCTTCTTCTCCAAGCAGAGTTCAGAGACTGCCGCTATAGTCTTGGACCTAACCTGGGAGCTTCACAATTGGAACTCCTTGATGAGAAAGGTATTTTGTGTGAACCCCTGGGAGTCAGGGTCCCTAAGCCTGTGCTCTCCACCTCTTATCGAATAACTTCTTCCCTTCCCCCTCTTCATCTGTCTTTTCATGCCTCACTCCCATCCAATTCCCTCCTCTCCATCCCCTCTCTGACCAGTCTCTTGCTTCTCTTCCTTTGCTCTGCTCTGCCCTCTACCCCTATCAACCGCCCAGTAGCCCTCCTCCCTCTTTTCCCCCTCTGCCCCTGACCTTTCTGTCCCTTTCCTGTTTCCCATCTTTTCTATCCCTCTGCTCCATCCCATCATCCCCCATTACCTTATTACCTGCTCTTTATTAAGCCATGATGTTAGCAGTTCAAGAAGCTGTCTGTGGAATCCTCCCCTTCAGTTTGACCTTATATTGTGGTGGCAGATGGAATATAAGCAAGCTGGCGTCAGTGCTTAGACTTAGACATGGAAAGGGTCTGGTGGCTGCTACAGCCATTCCTGTAACTATTTTTTAAACGATGTCTGGAGGCTGGGAAGAGTCTTAGGACAAGTCCAGAAAAATGAGAAAGCCTGGTTGATGCAATCGAGTAAATGAAGTTCAGTTGGGAGATACTGGTGTGATCAGGCTGAGGGGATAAAATGACCAAAGGACAGCAATCTCATAATGGACAGGAACTAGAAATCCCATGAATGGCAGAGCCTGGCGGGCTACACTTTGGGGTGGCAAAACAGTTGGACAGGACTTAGCAACTAAACAACAATAACTTCCATTTAAGATGAAATGTAGCTTTTTGGAGAGAAAATCAAATGGGATCCCTACTTCTCACACCATATACAAAATGCAATTCCTAAATAGATTAAAAACTTAAATGAGAAAAGCAAAACTTTAGAAATTTTAGGATATATAGGAGAATATCTTTATCACCTCAGGGGATTTCTTAAATGATAAAACCTTCTGAACTTAAAGTAAAAGATTGGTAAATTTGACTGCATTCAAATTCCTCCAAATTATAACATAAGGTGAAAAGATGATAAGTGCACACAAAAAGCTTCTAAAGTATCAATCTGGGTTCTGTGGAGGGTTTGCAGGTGTTCATTTTGTTGTTGTATTTCATAACTTATATGTGTTAACCATTTTCCTTTGTATGTATCGATCGTTAACATAAATTATTATAAAATAATAACAAAGTGAAAACACAAGCCACAAATTGAAGATGTTTCCCACAGGTAAACTAAGAAATGATTGATGTGCAGAATACATAAGAAAACTCCTAAAATTAATAAGAAGAGGACAAACATTTTTTAATGAACAAAAGATATGAATGGGCACTTCACAGAAGAGAAAGAAAAAATGCCCAAAACACACATGAAAAGATGTTGCAACCTCATCAGCAATAAGGAAAATGCCAATTAAAATTGATAATTATAACTTTATACCCACAAGTTGGCAAAAATTAAAAAGTCTGTAACATCAAGTGTTGCTGAGGATGTGGTGTAGCTAGAGTTTATATGCACTATAGTGAAAGTATAAATTGGTGCAGTCTTGGAAAATAACATTATCTTGTAAAGTTTAAATAGGCTGATGCCCTATGATCCAGCACTTCCACTTCTAGGCATATACTAGGGACACTTCCAGCTGTATATATATCTCTCTTAATCTACAAGTTCCTCTTTTTTGGCAATTAACTAAACTGGATTGTTTGTGCTGCAGAGTCCTAGTCTCTCTTGAACCCGCTTCAGTCAGGCCCCACCAAAAATGTTCTCATCAAGGTCAGAAGCAACCCTCCCCTTCAAATCAGTCAGTTCTCAGTCCTCATCTTATTTAACCCATCATCAGTTGCTCACTCTCTCCTCCCAAAAGCACTTTCTTCACTCAGCTTGTCAGGGAACTCCAGTTTTTAAGCCCATTCCACCTCTCAGAGCCTGAAGCAACTGAGCGACTTTCACACTTCACTTCATCTCACTTGCCACTCAGCCTCCAGAGCTGGCTCCTCCTCTCCCTATCTCCCCTGAGGCATTCTTATCCACCTAGAGTACCTTAGAGATCTCTTACTGCCTCATAGCTTTACATTCCTTGTATCAGTCAGGAAGGGGTGGATTATGCTGAGGTTACAAACAACCTCAAAATCTCAGCGGCTATATGTGGAAGCTAACACACACAACAAACTAGTGAATATAATATAAAAGGAGCAGACTTACAGATACAAACTAGTGGTTACCAGTGATGGGGAAGGGGTACTATAGGGGTAAAAGAGTGGGAGGTACAAACTATTGGGTGTAAGATAGGCTCAGCTATGTATTGTACATCAGGGGGAATAAAACCAATACTTTGTACTAACTGTTAATGGGAAGTAACCTTTAAAAACTATTTAAAAAAACCCCTAAGAACAACCAATCCAAACACAGTCAACTAGGCCTTCTCAAATAAAACAAGCACTTCAGCTATAGCCAATCAAATAATTTCCTTGTTTTCTATCTCTTTAAACATCTTTCCTTAAGCTCTTAACCACTTCCGGTTTGGCAGTGCCCAATTTGTTTTTTGCCCAAATAAACTTAAAAAATGTTTCTAAGTCTCAGCAGCTCATAAAGACAGGTTTCTCACTCTGCTTCTTGTCCATTGTGGGTTGGCTACATCTCTGCTCTGTCTTCACTCCAGGACCAAGACTGAAGGGACAGCCCTCACCTGGGACATTGCTGGTCCCACAGCAGTAAAGAGAGAACATGGCTATCACTTAATGGCTCTTAGTTCTGCTTAGGAATGGCACTGTCAATTCTCACTTTCCAGAGGGCAAAGCAGATTATGTGGCTAATCGTGAGGGCAATATGATAAGAATATAGAATCCTGTAAGGAGGAATAGCAAAGAAAACTTTTGGGGGGCCTTGTGAGATCTTAGTTCCCCAGCAGGGATCAAACCTATGCCCCCTGAAGTGGAAGTGCAGAGTCCTAACCACTGGACAGCAAGGAAATTCCCAATAGCAAATCTTTTTGAAAAATAACAAAATTTTCCATACTATCTGTATCTATCAATGGGTATTGACCTCTCAAACTCAACACCTCCAAAACCAATCTCCAGATTCTCATCCTATTCTATTCTCTCCATACAGACTATTTAGTTGATAGCAATGCATCTGACTGCTCCAGTCCAAATCCTTGAAGTCATTCTTAACACTGCTTCCTCACAGCACATCCAATCCATCAGGAAGTCCTGCTGGCTCTGCCTTCAAAATATATCCAGAATCTGACCACTTCTCCCTACATCTGCTGCTACTAACCTGGCGTGATCATCATCTCTTGCCTGTACAACTGCAATAGCCTCCTGTCTGGTCTCCCTGCCTGTAGCCTCCCTTCCCATCCCTTCCAGTCTATTCTTAACACACCAGCCAGAGCAATCCTTTACAAATCAAAGACAGGACACATTACTCCCACTGCTCAAAATCCTCCAATGGCTGCCCATTTTTCTGAGTAGAAGCTGCAGCCTTTACAATGGTCTGTGAAGTCCTACATGCTCTGCATCTCCCCACCCAATCTAATGTTATTTCCCACTCCTCCTTCATTCACACACTTGCCTCCCTGCTGTCCTCTTGAATGTGTGTGTGCCTCTTGTGTCCACCTTAAGGCCTCTGCACTTGTTCCCTCTACCTGCAGTGCTCTCCTCCTAGTTATCTGCATAGGAGACTCCCTCACCTTCTTCAACTATTTCTTTCCCAGTTATGCCTCCCCTGACTTCCATATTTAAAATTGCAACACTCTCCCCATTTCCTTAGCACTTCCAATTCCCCTTATCCTGCTCTATATTTTTTCCCAAAGCACTGATCATCTTCTTACAAACTATTTAATGTACTCTCTCTAGTCTTGTCTGTCCCCACTAGAAAGTAACTATCACAAGGACTCAGATTTTTGTCACTTTTGCTCCTTGATGTCTCTCAAACGCTTAAGGGATTGTCTGTCAGTAGGCACTTCACGAATATTTGTTAATTGATAAATGAACATGGGTGAAAAAAACAAGATGCAGAAGAATGCATACTGTGTGATACTCCATCGAGGTTCAAGACAGAATGTTTTAAAATATTGTTCAGGGAATCATACACACATATATGGTATATTAGTGCATATTACTAAGGGAATGGTGACATTTTGGATAGTGGTTCTTAGGGTAAGGATGAGGGAGAACAGACACAAGACACTTAAATAGTATTAATCATGTTCTATTTCTTAACTGGGGAGTTGGTTCATGGGTCTCTTTTATCATGCTTCCTAAGTTACATATGGCTTATATATAATTCCCCTGTGTGCATCAAATATTTCAGTTACAAAATGGTTAGACAGTGAATGAGTGAGGTTGGAACTAGCTGTAGAAGGAGTTGATGAATGGTATTCCAAGCAAAGGAATGCAATGTATAAAGGCCCTGAGGTGGGAACAGTTGTAGTGTTGGAGGACTTGATAGGAAGCCAGCGTACCTGGAGAACAGTAAACAAGGAAGAGGGAGGCATGAGATGAACTGGAGAGGTGTGCAGGAACCGAATCTTGAAAGCCCACAGTAAGGGGTTTGGGTCTAATTCTAACTGTGGCAGGAAGCCAATGGAGGATTTTAAGCAGGTGCAAGACATGATCAGATTTATGTTAGCAAGAGATTTTGACTGTGGCTTTGGCTGGGCTTCCCAAAATACAAAGGAATACAGGCAAATTTAAGCCTTTAATTTGACTACAGCATAAGTAATAAAAATAAAGGGGGAACGGTGGTAGCATTTACTAAAACAGAAAAAACTAAATAGAGCGTAATGCAAAAGGGATGTTGTAAATCAGTTTGAGACTTGGAAAGGTGAGCAGGAATCAGATCATGAAGACTCATAAACAAAAACATTGGGGAACAATTTGGTTTATGCCATGCATGCATGCTCAGTCCTGTTCAACTCATTGTAGCCCACCAGGCTCCACCATCCATTGGATTCTCCAGGCAAGAATACTGGAGCGGGCTGTCATTTCCTCCTCCAGGGGATCTTCCCTCCTGCATCTCCTGCACTGGCAGGCAGATTCTTTACCATTGAGTCACCTGGGAAGCCCCCTTGCTTTATAGATGCTTTCAAAGCTTTTAAGCTGAGGTGTGCCATGGTCAGATTTGCTTTCAGAAAAATCACTTTAGTAGCCAAGGCAGAGAAGCAGTAGAGAGCCTAACACTGGAGCAAGGGAGCCCAGTGAGGTTCCTGGGAACATTATCTGGCACCAGCTTGTGAGGCCTGAATTAGGGTTGTGACAGCAGAGATGGAAAACACAGATATGAAATATGTCAGGAAGTAAAATCAGTAGGAATCAATAGCTGGTAAGATACTGTGGGGAGAAAGGAATGGGGGTGGGGGTATAGTCAAGTATGATGGTTAGCACTGATTGGCCATCCAACTTGCCCTTGCTCCAGATGTATCAGGTAGATCTGCCACCAGATCCCAAGGAGGTGGCAGCCATCGAAGCTAGAAGAAATCAAGAAAAGGAGCGACAGAGTCGATTCTTCAATGTGAGGACCAGAGTCATGGGGGTGAGTGGGCAGTGGGGACTTTCTCTGGACCAGGGGTCACCTCACTCTTACACCAGGAGAAGAACATAGCCGTGCCCATTACAGCCCCTCCCTGATTCGAGCAGACTGCAGGGTTATAAAGGAAGGAGGAAGGGAAAAAGGCACCCACCCCCACGTGTGGTGAGGGCCTGAGAAAGAGGCCTAGAGGTGAAGGGGAAGAGGAGCCAGTGACAGCTGACTCTTCTCCAGTCAACTCTGGGCCAAGTGGTGTGGTTTTCAAGAGACAAGTAAATGGAGCCAAAAGAAGTCTATAAAGAATATTTGGTATCGCATGCATATGCCAAAACTCTCTGGAAGGCTACATAAGAAACTGGTAACTGATGGGAGGGACACTTACTCTTCCCTAAGCTGTATTCCCTTTTGCACTATTTTGAAATGTTTTAAATGAATTATAATCAAAATAAAGAGAAAATATTGATAGTTAAGAAAAAAATAGATTGCTGGGTGGGTGGATGAGTGGTGTGACTTGAGAGCTAGTTGGCAAACGTTTCAAGGCCTGTTCTGTGCCAAGCACTGGGTTAGGCAATAGGGACACAAAGCTGACTAAGGCCCGGTCTCTGCCCTTGGCAAGCTCACAGCCTAGGAGACAATCAATAGAGGCAAAGTTCAAGGTAATGAGGATAGTGGGTCCTAGGTTCTATGGGAGTAGCACCTGCTGGAGGGATCAGGAAAGTCTCAGCTGGTCTTAAGGGATGAATAGGAGTTTGGGTAAAAAGGGGAGGAAAGAGTGTTCCAAGTGGAGGGAGCTGCTGGAGCAAAGGCTATCAGTATGAAACAGCATAAGATATGTATGTAGAGAACTGTAAGCAGAGAAGGGAAGAGGGTGAGAAGAGGCTGGAGGCAGAGGCTAGACCACCGAGGGACTTACAAACCATGGTGAGATGGTGGGACATTATCCAGTAGATACTGTGGATCCTATAGGAGGATTTTGAGGCAGATAAATTCTGAGCAGTCTGTGTTAGAGCATTTGAGGCCCACTGCTGAGCTCCTACCTTGATTTAGCCCATTTCTTTGGGATCAGGTGGATGTTGAAGCCCTGAACAACCAGGTGGAAGAACGAAAGCTTCAGGAGGCAACAGAACGGAGCAAGGAGGCAGCTTATGGTAAAAAGCCCAAGGCCGGAGGCCAGCCAAGGGGGAAAAGCAAGGACCTGAGTGGGCTAAGGCAGGGCAGTTCTGCTCTGGAGTGCAGCCTGAGGTCTGGGGGGTGTGGTAAGACAAACCAGACGGGCCTTTGGGAGCAGTGGCTGTGCTGAATAGGCTGTCTCTCCTGTGGGGCCTTCTCCATGCCCCTACCCACCACCCCCAGGTACCAACCAGGTGCGATATGATCTGGTGGCTCAGATGCTAGAGAAGGAACAGGCAGAACGGACACGTCGGCTGGCCAAGAAAGTCCAAAACTTTAGAGAACAGAGGCAGAAACTCAGGAACAGGTGTGAATTAGACTTCTGGAATTCAAACCAACTCTGGAGGGAGTTTCCAGCTTATCTTGGTGACAATGCTCCCTACTATGGCCAAGCCAGCCTGCAGTGCTTCTCTGGGGAAGATCTGGAGAGGGCCACATATCTGAGAATGCAGCAGGAGCAGTTCCAATACAGCCTGGAGAGGCAGCTACAAGAGCAACAGCAAGCCAGAGTTGATGAGAACTGTGCAGGTAAGTAGCGAGGCCCTCCAGGTCGTGACCTGAGGCCCAGTGGGGAGGCATCCTGAGTGGAAGACCAGAACTGTGTGGGCAGGTCCAGTTTCACATAAGGGCTGATGCTGAAAGGTCCCAATCTCCTTCATCAACTGACAGTGTAGCCATTGATCCCTGATAGCCTGGCACTCCATTACCTGGAGACAGCAGAGTAGAGACAAACCTAATGGTCCTGCCACTTACTAGCTAGTTTTGGGAAATGAACCCTCCTCTCTGTGTGCTTCAGTTTGCTTATCTTTAAAATGAGGAAATTATCCATACCACACAGCTCATGTGAGAATGAAATGAGACGCTGTAAGTAAAGCACAAGCATCAGTAGAATAGTAGCTACAATAACCAGTAGCTACTATTACTCTGACATCTGTGGCCATGTTCCCCTCTTCCATTAGAGTAAGGGCAAGGGCCATCTCTTACCTACTCACACCACTTACCTTTAAAACCACCCCTGTTGTAGCACAGTGTTTTGTTATACCACTTACCATAGAGGTATTTGTGGAATGTCTTTCTCCCCCCAAATGTCAGCTCACTGAAGATGAACCACATCTTTCGTTTCCACCTCTATATCCCAGTTACCTAGTACATTGCCTGCCAGTGTCAGGAGTTCAACAAAATCATCATTGAATGAACAACTGAAGACCAAAATAAACAAGACAGGCACCCTGCCCTCCAGAAACCCACAGAACCAGGACTTCCAGAAAATCAGTTTAGAGTAAAAAGAAAAAACACATGCACAAGTTATTTACCAGCAAATATCTATGCTTTAACACTGCATTAGGTACTATGACAGGTACTGTGATAGAAATATATACAGGACATCACTCAGTCGTGTCTGACTCTTTGCAACCCCATGGACTATACAGTCCATGGAATTCTCCAAGCCAGAATACTGGAGTGGGTAGCCTTTCCCTTCTCCAGGGATCTTCCCAACCCAGGGATCGAACCCAGGTCTCCCACATTGCAGGCGGATTCTTTACCAGCTGAGACATAAGGGAAGTCCAAGAATACTGGAGTGGGTAGCCTATCCCTTCTCCAGGGGATCTTCCCCACCCAGGAATTGAACCAGGGTCTCCTGCATTGCAGCCAGATTCTTTATCAACTGAGCTGTGAGGGAAGTCCATAGGACACAGAGGGAACATCAAGATGGGAATGTTAGTTCTCACAGGGGAAGGGAGGGATGGTAGGGGGTTGGCACAGGCCAGCTGTCAGGAACCAAATTTTAGAAAGCTGGGTACAATTTTGGCAAGGCAGAGAGTGAATGAGAAAAGGCCATTCTAGGCAGAGTGGGCAGCAAGAGGAAGAGCTAACCCTTACTGGGTACCAGACACTGTGCCAAGCTTTCTACCATGTATTAACTTATTTCATCTTCAACAACCCTATGAGGCAAGTACTAGTGATATCCCTATTTTCTGTGGAGGAAACTGAAAGAACTGAAGAACAGAGATATTAAGTTGCCCAAAATCATACAGCTAGTGGGTCATGGAGGGGGGAAGTGAACTCAGTGGCAGGTTGGCTCCAGAGCCCACACTCTTGATTGCTACACCATATTTGCTCTGTCACCATGAGAAAATGGGACTCAGGGGCCAAGGGAGGTTTCAGAGAGGGAGTCGTCAATGTCAAATGCCCTCAGAAAAGTTCAGATAGGAAAAGAAACCTATTAGATTGAGAAATTAGGAGTATTTGGTGATTACCAAATCACCAAAAAGTAGCTGCAGTGGCACTGGGGGCCAGCTACCTAGTGACAACAGGCAGGTGTACAAGAAGGTAGAGGTAGGCAACAGAACAGCAGAATGCTGGGGGAGAGTCTGTGTAGTGTCATGAAAGGAGCACGAGCTGATTCCTTGAGAGATCTGGATTCTAACTTACTAAGCGCTGGCTGTGTAACCTTAGGCATTTTACTTCACCTCTGGACCTCATCTGGAAACGGGGTGACCTTTCCTATTTAAGTTGCTATGAAGACCAAAATGAAACCAGGTACCCTATCCTCCCTTCCCCTGCCATCCAGTCTCCGAAGTCTGTCCCTGTGCCTCTCCAGAGCCAAGCCTTTAACCTATGCTCTGGACCCCATTTCCCCTGCCTCCCATGCAGGTTGTGCTCCCTCAGGTCTGCCCTGGCCCTGAGGTTCTCAACACTTTCCACTGGCCGTATTCTGTGAAGGCTATAAACATGCTTATGTCTAACCCTTTTTTAAAAAAACTTTTTAAATTTTTTATTTCTTTTTGGCTGTGCTGGGTCTTTGTTGCTGCGCAAGGACTTTTTCTTGTTGTGGAGCATGGGCTCTAGGGTGCACAGCTTCAGTAGTTGTGGCACATGGGCCCAGTTGCCCCGAGGGATGTGGAATCTTCCCAGACCAGGGATTGAACCCGTGTCCCCTGAACCGGCAGGATTCTTAACCACTGGACCAACAGGGAAGTCTCTGTATAACCCTCCTTAAGAATAAAACAAAAGCCTCTCTCCATTCTGATTCCTGTAGATGCTATGAGCTAGCTCTTTTCCTTTACAGCCATACTTTTTGAAAAATCTGTCTCCACTTGCTGTCATTCCTTCCTAACTTTCCACTCACACTTCAACTCCTGAGATCTTATTTCTCCCCACACACCTGCACTGACACTACTCTTACAAAAATCATCAATGCCCTTTGTGTTATCAGGTACAAGAGGCTCTGTTCAGTCTTTTCTCCTTTACTTGGACTTTCTTGCTACACTTGACTCTTATCACATCTTCCTTCTTAAACCTCTCTCTTCCTTGGCTTCTGTGACAGCATATTCTGCTATAGCTCTCCGATCATTCCTCTTCCTTCTAGAGACTTTGTCCTTGGCACACTGCTCTCCTTACCCTGTATACTTGCCTCAGGTGCCCTCGACCCTCATTCTGGTTTCAGCTACCACATCACCATCTCTATGCTGAGGACTCTTTACCTGCAGTCAGATATCCAGGTGGCTGCTGACCACCTCCAATTCAGCTTCCTAAAGAGAATTCATCAGTGATCCCTAACCTGCTCTGCATTCTGTATCCTCTAGTTCCAGAGGTGGCCACATCATGCACGGAGTCATCCCAGCCAGGACCCCGGGAAGCATCCAAGTCTTTTGCTCTCCCTTACTCCCTAATCCAATCCATCAAATTCTGCTGATGAAACCTCCATATATTTCCCCTGCATCCTTTCCATCACTGTCCTGGTTTCAGCCCTCTCAGCTGGCCTACTGCCATAGCCTCCAAGATGGCTTCCCTACCTCCACTGTCTCCCACCAGCCTCACTGTCCTTTATACTGGCACCAAAAGGAGCCTTCTAAAATGCAAATCTAACCATGTCACCCCCTTACTTAAAATCCTTCCATATTCGCCATCACCTTCAGGGTCAAGTTTCCAGTCCTTAGTTTGGCCCCTGTAGAGCTCCCTAGTCACTTGCATTTTATGCCCCAGCAAGAGCAGACTACTTGTAATTTAAGATACAGATCATGCTGTTTCTTCACTTCCTTATTTGATATTTACCGAGCACCCACTATGTACCAGGCTCTGATATAGGTGCTAGTGTATGGCAGTGGATAAAACAGACAAACGTCCCTGCTTTTACAAAGGTTACCTTGTAGTGAGTAGAGAGACAGGCAATAGACAAAAATAATTAAGTAAAATGTAAGGTATATTGGATGGCGATAAATGCTAGGGAGAAAAATAAATCAGAGGAGGATAAATTTTGGGGTCAGGCAGGTGGCAATTTTAGGTAGGAAAGACAGAAGGCCTCACTGAGGAGCAAAGTGAGCAAAGACCTGAAGGAAGCAAAAGAACATGAGACAAGAGCATCATTTATTACAAATCCCTAAGGCAGAAATGTCTGGCATGTTCTAGTAACAGCATGGAGACCACTGTAGCTGGACTGAAGCACTTTCAATACTTTTGCTCATGCTGTGCCTGCAGCCTAGCCCTTAGTCTGAAGCTCAGAGATGAAATAATTTCCCCAGGTCACACAGCTCCGAAGCAACAGAGCTGGCATTGAGACCCAGGTCCATTGGAAGCATCTTTCAGTGAGGCACCTGAGAAATCCTTGTGGCTGTCACTTTTATTATCCCTAGCCCCAAAGAGTAGCTGCTTCCACACATCCCTACAATGAGGACATTACCCCACTCCCAAACATACATAGACATAGCTTGCACACGCATAAACATACATTCACAAAGCTTGCTGAACAAATGGCTGAATGACAGTGCCCTGGCCATATTTCTTTGTGTAGACATGCTCAATGACCAGCTACGCCTAGCTATGGACATGCGGGCCGCCCAACTAGCCAAGCTGGAGGAGTCCTGCCGCACAGCCATGATGGCTGCCACGGCCAGTGCCAACAAAGCGCAGGTATGTACAGCATAAGAACCATCCAGGGCACCAGGCTTCCCCAATCTACCGATCAAACCAGCCCTCTCATCTACCTGGGGACTTCCCCCTTCACCCTAGGGCCCTCTCAGGGCAGGAGGTCCCCTTCCCCACCTCCAGGCTCAGGATGATCTGAGAACAGAACACTGCCCTCCTTTCCCCAGTCTCTCAGTCTAAGGGCTTCCAGAGGGCAAAGGAGTTCCCTGCCCATTCCACCCCTTCCCCCACCTTAAGTCACTCAAAGGCCATGCAGTATCTCTTCCTTCTCTCCCTTAGATGGGGAAGAGTAGGGCCATGTCTCCCCCTCCCCCTGTGACTGAGAGCTCCCTGAGGTTGGGCATCCAAACGCTCACATTTGGGGGCCCCACCAGGCAGTTAAGCTGGCTGAGCAGCAGCGCCAAGAGCATCAGCGACAACAGGAGGCGAATCTCGTGGAGGTCCAGAACCAGATCACAAGTGACCTACTGACTGAGAACCCGCAGGTTGCCCAAAACCCCGTGGCTCCCCACAGAGTCCTGCCCTATTGCTGGAAGGGCATGACTCCAGAGCAGAGAGCCACCATCAGGAAAGTACAGGAGACACAACACCATGAAAAGGAAGCACAGCGCCAAGCTGAACAAGCACTGGATGCCAAATGGGAAAGCCAGGCCATAAACTTGGCCCAGGCAGCAAAGGAGCTAGAAGAGCAGGAAAGGGAGCTGTGTGCTGAATTTCGGAGGGGACTAGGCTCCTTCAACCAGCAGCTGGCTATGGAGCAAAAAGCCCAGTGAGTTCTAGTGGGTGGCAGCAAGGATGAATGCCAAGGGAGGGTAGGGAGGGATGGCAAGGGCCAGGGAAAGCCCATTAGCTGAGGCCTCTGGATTTCTTTTACAGGCAGAATTATCTGAATTCAATAATCTATACCAATCAACCTACAGCCCAATATCATCTGCAATTTAACACCAACAGCCGCTGAGCTCAGGATGGTCCTCTCCCACCTCCACCATCAAGCTCACAGAAGCTAACAGAGAGAAAAATACTGCAGACCCTCCCTCCCCAATCCATTTCCCAATGGAAGAGAGCTGAGCCAATACCCCACCTCTGACCCTGGGTAATAAAGTTACTCACTAAAATCAAGGTTACATGTTGTAATAGGACACAAAGGTGTAAGGTACTGCCATTCCCACCCCACCCATGGGTTCTGAGCATCCAACCCTGTCAGTCTTCACCCATTCACATTTCTTCCCCATGCCAACTCCCCCAGCACACAGTGCTGCTCACTCCTCCGTGAGAAACAGAGACTTTATTAGGCACACAGGGTGACTGATAGGCAGAGGTTACAAAATGGCTACTGGGCTTCCTTCCAAACTGGAGTAGAGCACTCCAGGAGGGGGAAAGACAGAGGAACCTTTGTTCTCTCTGCCTTCCCCCTTCAAGGCTGCATGCGGATGGCCCCATCCAGCCGGATGACTTCTCCATTGAGGAATGAGTTCTCGATGATGGCCTGTACCAGATGAGCATACTCGGCAGGGTCACCAAGTCGGCTGGGGAAGGGCACCTGGCTGGCCAGGAAGTTGCGCACTTTATCTGGGAGGGTGGTCAACAGCGGGGTGCCAAATAGGCCTAGATAAGACAGCCAGAATCAGAGACCCACCCTCACTTTTATATCTACCTGGTCCCTCCTCACCGTAACTCTACTTGTGGTGCTTCCCTATGTCCAGAGATAGAAGGCTGCTGCTGTTTAGATGGTAGATACCTTCCCTGCTCAATTGTCCACAGATCCCACCCAATCCCAGGTGTGGCAGGGAGGGGATATGTCTACCTGGAGCAATGGTCATCACCCGGATACCCATGGGAGCCAGATCCCGAGCAATGGGCAATGTCATGCCCACTATGCCCCCCTTGGAAGCAGAGTATGCAGCTTGTCCAACCTGGAGAGGGAGTGGAGGTCATAGGGGGCAGGGCCCCCAACAAGTCACCAAGGTACAAGCCTTGTCCCCACTCACACACCTGGCCCTCAAAGGCAGCTACGCTGGCTGTATTGATGATGACCCCACGTTGGCCTCCCTGGTCTGGTTCGTTCTGGCCCATCTCACCAGCCACCAGGCGGATCACATTGAAGGTGCCTATGAGATTCACCTGGAGGACCAGAAGAGACATGATATAGGACTTGAAGCAGAGGTAGCCTTTTGTGGGTGTGGAGACACTCACAGTCAGATACTTCTTACTACTACCCCTGGAGAACCTCTAAGGCCTTACATTGATAACTCGCTGAAAGTCCTCCAAGGTATGGGCCTGGCTTTTCTTTAAGTTATATGTCTTGCTGGCCACTGCAATGCCTGCACAGTTGACTGCCACATCCACACGGCCAAACTTTTCTCTTGCTAGAGTCAGGGCTGCTTGCACATCCTTCTCTGAGGTCACCTTCAAAGGGAAAAGTGGAGAAGGTATTCATCTACCATCACACACATACCACTAAGTCATGCAGGGGGTTGGGGGCGCAGGGCAAATCCAGTCTTCGAGTGACTGTGTAAGCAAGGGAGAGACCAAGGAAAGAAAACTCTAGAGTGAGACAAAGGTGAAAATGTTAGGTATTACAGAGCAGTGTTTCAAAACATCTTTGAAATCTATACCCTCTTTTGATAAACTTACATACCCCTGGAGATTCTCAACTGCTGTGGATCAGATAAGTTGTGAGAATTATTGATATGAATATAAACTAACTTTTTGGTACCCCTACTTGCTAATATGATTTTGTCAAACTTTACTTTCTGTAGTTTGTTTCAGGATAAGTTTTTTGACTTTGTAAATATTAAAATTACAGGGCACAATAACTCTACATATCTCCTTGAGGAGATTCTGATATGGCTAATCTCCAACCTCCCTCCCCGCCCTCCTCCCTGTTGTGAATCACAGCTTTAGAAATTCTTTATCCGGAGGCGTATGAAAACAGCTCAGACCAAAAGGGAAAAGGAGATGAGTCCATTGCCCACAAAGACAGGCACCTTTATGAAAAGGAACCCCATGGGAGAGGTGAGGTAACCCCACTTACGTCGGCTGGGGCAAAGGCGCAGCTCTTCCCTAACTTCTTGGCCTGGGTCTCCCCATCTGAGTTGGGCAGGTCCAAAAGTACAGCAGTGGCCCCCTGCCCCACCAGTCGCTCCGCTGTGGCCAAGCCTAGGCCTGAGGCTCCGCCGGTTATTAAGGCAACCAGACCCTGTGAAGAGGAGCTCGGTCAACAACTACACTGTGCGGACCACCCCCACCCATTCTCCAGGCTTCTGCGAGGGAGGCTCCCGGTCACCGCCGCGACTTGACCCAGATGTGCCTCCTCATCTTAACGATGGGACCCTCTGGGTGTCTCATCCTCAGACAGCCAGCCAGTGCACATCCACATCCAGGGCACATGCACGTGCCCCGGAGAGTTGACCTTCACCTCCCGAGCCCCACCGTCGCAATAACAGGCCTAGATAAGAGTGACGCTTTCTCCCAGCACCGATCTCTCCCCGCTGGTTCTATGGCTGCGCCGTCCCAGTGGGTGCAGAAGGGCGAAAACCCACTTACCCTCACGCTCCGACAAGCAGCTGCCATCTTGTTCAGGCCTCTCTACGGGCTGGACTGTCGGTGATTCGCTGCTTGGCCGGGGCGGAGCCGCGGGGCGGGGCCGGCGAGGTGGGCGGTCCGCCGCTCAGCCAATCAAGTGGGCGCTGGCCTCTCGCGTCACCCGCCGCGGGGGCAAGGCCGGTCCCGGCAAGGTCCAGGCAGAAAGTCTCTACACCCGGGGAAAAACAGCGAATAGCCGCGTCGCAACACTACCACACCCCCGGGCCTTTGGTCAGGCCTGCAGCTCTGCTGGGGGGAGGGGGACAGGAGATTGAGAATGTGTTCCTTACTCCTCGGAAAAAGCCTCCGTTCAAGTATAAATATATCGGAGAGACCTATATGCCAGCCTCTGTGTGGGGCACTAGGGATAATAGAAGAATAATAAAATAATCAGAGGAATAATAAAAGGTTCATGCCTTCCGAGAGGGAAGTTGGAAAGTTCAGTTGGAAAAAGAAGTAATTTCAGTACAGACACAGACAAAGGAAGGGACAAAGAACCAGATTCTAGAACCCAGGCATGGATATACAAAGATGGTGATTGTGAGAGCCACATACAGAGAAATATGTTGAGGAAGCGACTGAGAAGAACAGAGATGACCAACAGGTTCTCAGAGATACGGATGTGGAAAGCCATAACAAGAGAAACTAGAAAACGACATTCTGAGACAGCTGCTGAGAAACACAAACCCAAAGAGGCATAAGCAGAGAAGCAAAAAACATCTTTGAGCCTTTGGTACTGTCTTCTATGTCTAACCATCTATTTTAAACCCCAAAGCCCAGAACACACATTTCACATTGGACCTCAACCAGAGATTGTCATTTAAGACCCAGAACACCCTAAAATATCTTTTCACCAGTATCCTAATTATAATTCTGAGCCTACCTTATCTGACTTCTTTATATACTTCTCCCCAAACCAAGGTCTTCAGACCATAACTTTAGTCTACATTTTCAGCCTCATTGAGCTGTGTATTTCCTTTAAGTATCTCCCTATCTGGGTCCTACCCAGGAAGACTTCCCTCTGGGCCTCCTAAATGTTGACTTGCTACCACACTCATGGTCACTACACCATATCCATGAAAGGATTTAGTACCAGATTCACAATCTTTCAGACAACATGAAGTGCCCCCATCCCTCAGTGATAGCACTCTTAACGGAGCCAAATATGGCCCAACCACAGTGCCCTCTTTGTGTTCTTTCATTTTTAATTTTTATTCAAGTATAGTGTATTTTCAATATTGTGTTAGTTGCAGGTGTACAGCAAAGTGAATCAGTTATATATAAACATATATCCACTCTTTTTTAGATTCTTTTCCCATATAGGCCATTACAGAGTATTGAGTTTTCTGTGCTATACTGTAGTTTCTTATTGGTTATCTATTTTATACATGTTGTTGTTTAGTCACTCGGTCTGTCCAACTCTTTTGCGACCCCATGGACTGGAGCCCACCAGGCTCCTCTGTCGGTGGGATTTCTCAGGCAAGAGTAAGTATTGGAGTGGGTTGCCATTTCCTTCTCCCAGGATCTATGACCCAGGGATCGAACCCACATCTCTTGCTTGGCTGGTGAATTCTTCACCATTGAGCCACCAGGGAAGCTATTTTATGTATAGTAGTTTGTATATATTAATCCCAATCTCCCAATTTATCCTCCCACCCCAGCTGTGTTCATCTTTGAATTAGCTACTCTCTCTGCTTGGAATGCTCTCCTGATCTTTGCATGACTGTATTTGTTGCTGCTGTTGTTGCTATTGTTTGGTCATTCAGAACTAAGCTTCAATGTCACCTCCTCTCCCTCACCTTTCAAGCTGTGAGCCACTTAGTTGCTATTCCATTGTGTTGGAGGATGTCATCAAGAGGACGTAACCTCAGGTTGACCACAGAGCTGGACATTGGGACACTCCATACCCTGCTTATGTCCCTGGAATATGCTCACTGTTCCTACAGTTAGAGCTGTTTCAAGGACATAGTCTTGAGAGGGTAAGGTGGTGTTGGGACCATCTGGACTGAATACCACCTAACTGAATCCCATGAACACTTCTATATAAACTTTTAAGATTCTGGCAGATGCCTGTGGAGATTACTAGGTCTTTTGGTCACCCAGAACAAACCTTAAAAGTTCCCTTGCTCATTAAATCTGCCACCTACCAATCTGGAATGGTCTGCCTCTTTCTTCAGTCTCTCTTTGCCCTTCCTGTTCAGGGGCCAGTTTTTTGAATCAACACATTGCATATTTGAATTCTCTGCATAGTAATTACAGATCCACCATCTTTTTCCAAACGTGGGGCCAGATATGCTTTGGAATTCGAAATTTTTTCAATTCTGAAGACACATACCCTATATTACATAATTCTATATACTGCATATACTCTATGCATAATTACTAAAAAAAGTCTGGAGTGTCGCTTATAATTAAACATTAGTAGTTCTAGAGGCAAAAATATGAAAATTTACATTGAATGAATCAAGACTACAAATAGCCTTATGCTATTTCAGGTCAGGTTTTGTCACCTAATGAGTTTGGGCTCCAAAGTATGAAAAAACAGCCTGATACTTCCCAGAACTTTTAGCATTGTGGAATTATGCCTTAAGGATTTTGAGTCTTGTCTAACCTGGCCTTGTTTGTGTGAGTGAGTGTGTGTTCTCCGTGTGCTGGAAAGTAAACCCTGTGGCAGCAGAGTCTTGTCCTTTACCTCTTGGCTACCTCATGCTAAGAACACTGCCTGACATGTACTACACATTCAATATGAATTACGGAATAAATCGGTCAATCTTGGGAGAATTTGCAGGCCCAGCTTCATGAAGAATTATGCTCAGCTCCAAGGACCTTCACCTCCTTTCTACTTTAACCACCTCTGTCTAAACCACACTGTTAACCTTGTCATGTCCTGGAAAGATTCCCCCACGTCTACAAACTACAGCCTCTGACTCTGACCATGTTCTCCCAATCACCTCAGGTCTTCGCTCCACCACTTCTTTTATATCCTTGAACCCTGTTGATCTGTGGGCCTTTCTATTTTCTCCAGCCCAGCAGCTTCTTCCTACTTTTCTTCTGGACAGTGTAGATGCTCTCTCATTCCTCCTCTCTCTTTACCCATTCCCACCAGTGTCCTCAACCCATTATCCCTTGGCATCCTACCAATTCAACTCCTTGAATTTTCAGCACAGACTCTGATACCAGAGGTTTGGGTTTGAATCTCAGCTTCATCATTTGCTAACTGGATGACCTTGGGAAAGCTACTTGAATGTGCCTCTTTATCCTCTTCCATAAAATGGATATAATCAAAGTACCTCCTTTGTAGGGTTATTAGGAATATGGTGCCCTTTCTCGGATTTAACCTGGCTGAAACAACCTTGGCTAGGCCCCCACGAGGCGGAGCCCAAGCACAGCAGAAGCCCAACTCAGTGAAAGCTCCCGTGGTGGAAGCTGAACTCAAGAAAACCCAGCACAGTGGAAGTGACAAGAAGACCAGTGGGCTGGAAACTGGGACAACAAAAGCAAACTCGGCAGAAAGGTCACACAGCTCAGGTTCCAGAAGACCTCCGATTAAGGTAGGAGGTCCTCGCTCCTATGGCTGGAAGGACATATGGCTAACAAAATCTTAATTCCTTTATAGTCTCTCCTTTCTTGTTTCCTCGACACCCACCTCCCCCCAACCCCAACGAACAGGCGAGCGGCAGTGGGTGCAACTGAGGGACTCTGGCAAGGGCTACTCTACTTCCCAGTGTGTCCCAAAGGTTGCACCATCTGCTATGCCCTAGTAGCTGTTGCCCAAGTGGGTGAGGGTTCTTCTGTCCTTAATGTCCTTTGTGCCAAGGATCAGGCCAATGAAAATTGTGGGCACAGGTCAGGTATTTAGCATATTTTCTGACAGATTATGAAGGAGATTCCTTGGCACATTTTTCCCACTGCTTTTTCCTCCCATCCTCCAGCTCCTCTCTCCATGTATGCTACTGCTTACAAAGTATTAGGCAGGTCATCATCTTTCCATTTCTCAAAGTTGTGCTTGAAACCGTTTACCTAAGATTTGGGACTCAAACCCACATGGCAGGGACTCTGTGCTATGCTTAGTCACTCAGGTCAGTTCAGTTCAGTTCAGTCCCTCAGTCGTGTCAGACTCTTTGCGACCCCATGAATCGCAGCACGCCAGGCCTGCCTGTCCATCACCAACTCCCGGAGTTCACTCAAACTCACGTCCATCGAGTCAGTGATGCCATCCAGCCATCTTATCCTCTGTCGTCCCCTTCTCCTCCTGCCCCCAATCCCTCCCAGCATCAGAGTCTTTTCCAATGAGTCAACTCTTCGCATGAGGTGGCCAAAGTACTGGAGTTTCAGCTTTAGCATCATTCCTTCCAAAGAAATCCCAGGGCTGATCTCCTTCAGAATGGACTGGTTGGATCTCCTTGCAGTCCAAGGGACTCTCAAGAGTCTTCTCCAACACCACAGTTCAAAAGCATGAATTCTTCAGCGCTCAGCCTTCTTCACAGTCCAACTCTCACATCCATACATGACCACTGGAAAAACCATAGCCTTGACTAGACGGAACTTTGTTGGCAAAGTAATGTCTCTGCTTTTGAATATGCTATCTAGGTTGGTCATAACTTTCCTTCCAAGGAGTAAGTGTCTTTTAATTTCATGGCTGCAGTCACCATCTGCAGTGATTTTGGAGCCCCCAAAAATAAAGTCTGACATTGATTCCACTGTTTCCCCATCTATTTCCCATGAAGTGATGGGACCGGATACCATGATCTTCGTTTTCTGAATGTTGAGCTTTAAGCCAACTTTTTCACTCTCCTCTTTCACTTTCATCAAGAGGCTTTTGAGTTCCTCTTCACTTTCTGCCATAAGGGTGGTGTCATCTGCATATCTGAGGTTATTGATATTTCTCCCAGCAATCTCGATTCCAGCTTGTGCTTCTTCCAGCCCAGTGTTTCTCATGATGTACTCTGCATAGAAGTTAAATAAGCAGGGTGACAATATGCAGCCTTGACAAACTCCTTTTCCTATTTGGAACCAGTCTGTTGTTCCATGTCCAGTTCTAACTGTTGCTTCCTGACCTGCATACAGATTTCTCAAGAGACAGATCAGGTGGCCTGGTATTCTCATCTTTTTCAGAATTTTCCACAGTTTATTGCGAGCCACACAGTCAAAGGCTTTGGCATAGTCAATAAAGCAGAAATAGATGTTTTTCTGGAACTCTCTTGCTTTTCCATGATCCAGCAGATGTTGGCACTTTGGTCCGGTTCCTCTGCCTTTTCTAAAACCAGCTTGAACATCTGGAAGTTCACGGTTCACATATTGCTGAAGCCTGGCTTGGAGAATTTTGAGCATTACTTTACTAGCGTGTGTGATGAGTGCAATTGTGTGGTAGTTTGAGCATTCTTTGGCATTGCCTTTCTTTGGGATTGGAATGAAAACTGACCTTTTCCAGTCCTGTGGCCACTGCTGAGTTTTCCAAATTTGGTGGTATATTGAGTGCAGCACTTTCACAGCATCATCTTTCAGGATTTGAAATAGCTCAACTGGAATTCTATCACCTACACTAGCTTTGTTCGTAGTGATGCTTTTCTAAGTCCCACTTGACTTCACATTCCAGGATATCTGGCTCTAGATGAGTGATTACACCATCGTGATTATCTGGGTCGTGAAGATCTTTTTTGTACAGTCCTTCTGTGTATTCTTGCCACCTTTTCTTAATATCTTCTGCTTCTGTTAGGTCCATACCGTTTCTGTCCTTTATCGAGCCCATCTTTGCATGAAATGTTCCCTTGGTATCTCTAGTTTTCTTGAAGAGATCTCTAGTCTTTCCCATTCTGTTGTTTTCCTCTATTTCTTTGCATTGATCACTGAGGAAGGCTTTCTTATCTCTTCTTGCTATTCTTTGGATAGCAAGATGCTTATATCTTTCCTTTTTTCCTTTGATTTTCGCCTTTCTTCTTTTCACAGCTATTTGTAAGGTGAGAAATAGATTTACGGGACTAGATCTGATAGATAGAGTGCCTGATGAACTATAGACTGAGATTCGTGACATTGTACAGGAGACAGGGATCAATACCATCCCCATGGAAAAGAAATGCAAAAAAGCAAAATGGCTGTCTGAGTTAAGATTACAACCCCTTAATCCTACCGAGCACTGGTCACACTGAAGACCTTGGGAACACCCAACTCCAGTCCGTGGGTCCCAGGAGGTCGACCTGCGTTGACCTGCCTAGGGATCTGGTCCTCTGAAGGTTGTCACACCTCAACCTGCTCAGGGATCCGCAGTCCAGGGGTCCCAGGAGATCGACATGCCTTAACCTGCCGAGGGATCCAATTCTCAGGAGGCTGACATGCCTCAACCTGCCTGGGGATTCAATCTCCAGGAGGCCGTCATGCCTCAGCCTGCCTGGGGATCTGCACCCTGACCTGGGGACGCCCGGCTCTCAGGTTGCAATGGTACTGGGTAGGATAAGCTTCAGAAAGACTCACCCCTAAAGAAGTCCACCCATGGAAATAGAAGGAAGCCTATTAGTTGTGGGACTGTGCCTGGTCTCAGCAATAACTCAGGAGTCCAACAAGAACCCCATTGCCTTTCTGGAAAGTCTAAAAGAATCCCTCCAGTTTACCAATTTGGACGTAGATTCTTACAAGTGACAGGTGATTTTAAAGGACAAATTCCTGTCCCAATGTGCATCAGACATCAGGATAAAGTTACAACAGCTACAGCAGCAGGACCCTGCTGCCTCTTTAGATGAGATGGTCCAGGCAGCCACCAATACCTGTCATAACAGAGAACAGGAGAGGGAGGCCAAGGCCCAGGAAAGGGAGAAAGGGAAAGAGACAAGGCATGCCCAGATGCTGGCCGCCCTCCAGGGAAACCCTGTGGCAAACCCTGAGTCCTTGAAGAACAAGGCACGAGGCAAATGCCCAATCTGTAGACAGGCGGGACATTTGGGCCAAACAGTGTCCAAACCATGACAGGTCTCCTAAAACAGCTTGCTACAAATGCCATCAATTGGGACATTGGGCAGCACTCTGCCCTCGGGACCCAAGAGCCTCAAGGTCAAGCACCAAGCCTTCTGTCATGATGGTTCAACAGGACTGAAGCCCCCCGCTCCACCCAGCCTGCCTGTCACAGATAACCATCGTGGAGCTGGAGCCAAGGGTGCAACTGGATGTGGCAGGTAGGTCCGAGAATTTCTTGGCTGACACAGGGGCTACATATTCTGTCCTGACCTCCTTCTCCTGAGCCTTCTCCTCCCAAACCTGTACCATTTTGGGTGCTATAGGAAAAGCAATTAGAAAAAGATTCACCTGAGCACTTGGCTGTTGGGATGGACAAATATTTTCCCACCAGTTTCTGGTGGTCCCTGGGTGTCCTACTCCCTGTCCTTCCCTATTGGGAAGAGATCTTTCCCTGCCTTCAAAATCTTGCAGCTATTGTAGTCCTGATAGAAGATGCTTTAAAACTCTCTCTTGGGGGCAAACTATTTTTACCACCCATCAAGTGAAACAACTCCTGAATGGGAGAGGCCATTTATGGATGTCTGATCAAAGGATCCTCAAATATCAAGTAGTGCTGATGGAAAATCAAGGCCTGACTATATCCCCTTGTGAGGTTCTTAACCCAGCTACCCTCCTGCCTACCCCTGAGGGCTCTCTCCCCTTTCACTCTTGCCTAGCAACCTTGGACCACTGGACAAAACCCTAGAGGGATTGTCAGATCTTCTGACCAATCCTGAGGAAATCTGGTACACTGATGGAAGCAGCTTTGTCTTGGATGGAAAAAGAAGAGCCAGATATGCAATAGTCTCCAATTTTGAGACCATAGAGGCTAAGCCTCTGCCACCAGGTACTTCAGCCTAATTAGCTGAGCTCATAGCCCTGACTTGAGCTTTAGAGCTGGGAAAAAGAAGAAGAGTAGCCATTTATACTGACTCCAAACATGTTTTTCTGGTGTTACATGCACATGCTGCTATTTGGAAAGAAAGAGGCCACTTGACCACCCAAGGGTCCCCAATCAAATATGGTGATCAAATCCTTAGGCTCTTGGAGGCAGTCCATCTGGCCACTGAGGTTTCAGTCTCGTATTATAAAGGACACCAAAAAGGGAGCACAGAAGTGGCACAAGGAAACCAAGCAGCTGATCAGGCAGCTAAGAGAGCAGGATTACAGAACAATGACCTAATAGGGGTTGCCACCTTAGTTCCACAGACTAATTTGTCAGAAACTCCTTCATATACTGAAGGTGAGACTCTTAAAGCTAAGAGTGAGGGCTTTCAAGAAGATCATGTGGGGTGGTTCCACAAGGAAGGACTCCTTTTTCTGCCTGGGAACCTCCAATGGAAGTTGGTTAACTCCTTACATGCCACCACTCATTTAGGGGAGAAGGCCCTCCAAGGATTACTAGAAAGGTCCTTCAGAGGAACAGGCCTCCAGATGACTATAAGGTAAGTGGTCTCCTCTTGTCCCACTTGCCAATTAAACAACCCCCAAGGAGCTTGCAGACTCGAGCTGGCCCAGCCTGTCCAATGGCATGGGACCTACCCAGGAGAGGGCTGGCAGATGAACTTCATCCAGATGCCAGTTTCTCAAGGGTATAAATACCTATTATTCATGATAGATACATTCATAGGATGGATTAAAGGCTTTCCTACCCAAACTGAGAAGGCTGAGGAGGTGGTAAAAAAACTGCTCCCTGAAACCATTCCGAGATTTGGTCTGCTCAGGTCATTACAAAGTGACAATGGGACATCATTTACTTCTAAGGTCACCCAAGGGGTCTCTAAAGCATTGAGCATTGCTTATTATCTACATTGTGCCTGGAGGCTTCAGTCTTCAGGAAAAGTAGAAAGAGCCAACCAATTCTTAAAATCAGCAATAAAAAAGATAAACCAGGAGACCTCCCTGGGATGGAAGGAGGCTTTACCAATAGCTCTCCTCTGCACCCATGTTGCCCCTAAGGAACAGGTTGGTCTTAGTTCTTATGAGATGCTATACGGGAGACTTTTTGTTTATGTCAATAACCTCTTCCTAGATCCAGAGACTCAGACCCTCCAGTCTTATACCATGGCCATTGGGCAATTTCAACAAAATATATGCTTGTGGTGTGTCAAACAGGACCCAAAAGATTCTAAAGAGCCACCACTATATGGTCCAGAGACTCAAGTCCTAATTGAAGTCTGGAAAGTTGGGTCCCCAAAAGGCTCAACTCCAGCCCACATGGAAGGGCCCCTACCCTATAGTACTTTCTACCACCACAGCAGTCAAGGTACTAGGACATAATTCCTGGATTCACTACTCACGAGTCAAGCTGTGGAAGAAAACAGAAGAGGACACTCAATACACCTGTGAGCCCCTGGGAGATCTCAGATACCTATTCAGGACTACAAATGAGTGCCATTCTAATGAACACCCCCAAAATTAAGTTTCTGAGGATAAGATTTCTCAGGATAGCTCTAAAAAGCCAACACAGCTTGGCAGGGGTTGTACTCCAAAATAGACAGGAGATAGATCTCCTGATCCCTGAACAAAGAGGAACTCAAGCCACCTTGAATGAGACATGTTGTTTCTGGGTAAATACCACCAGCTAAGTTACAGAAAGTTTCAGAGTCCTCAAGAAAAACATTCAGATCCTACAGGATCTCAAAGAATGAGCTGGAGAGTTCTCAGGGTGGCTACAATATCTCTTTGGGGGATCCTTCTCCTGACGGGAGGGAATTTGGAATTGGCTAATGCCCCTACTAATCATTATCACCATATCGATGCTGCTTATGATTGCTCCATGTATTATTGATTGTCTAACCCGTTTTGTCTCTGCCCAGGTCAACAAGCACAACATGTGGTGCCAGTTCAACAAGGATATATAAAACTACAGCTGACCATGGAAAATATCACTCACCCTTATATGGACACCGCTATAAGGACTCTGAGGCTTGAGACTAGCAAGAGGGGGAGGCCCAATGCCCCTTGCTGTCCCAGTTCAGCAGGAAGTAGCCAGAGAGACCTTGATGCCCCATTCCCAAAGAATTGGGCCTCCCATCTCTTGAGGGGGGAATGTTAGGTAGTTAGAATAGGAAAAAGGAGTCCATAATGGCTGTGGCTAAAAGACAAAGAAAGGAAAAAGCCCGTGAAAATAGAACAAAGGAAGTTCGGAGGACTGGAGTGAGAACCTCAGGTGAAACAAACAGCCCTCCTGGCTAGCCCAATTTACATAGGGCAAACTCAGGGGGAGGAGAAAAACATATAAAAAGAGGAGCCAAAATTGAGCTGGCTTCTCTTCTCTTTGTGTCTTTTGGGTCAGCCCACCCTCATGCCTCAAGGATGTATTTTCGTTTACTTGCCAAATAAAACTGAGCTGTAACACTGACCTGTCTGTCACTTCAAATTTTTGCTGTAGCAAGACAGAACTGAGGAAACTGCACACTCCCCTGACAGTAACAAATAATTTTAGTGTGAAAAGAAGTGAAAGTGTTACTTGCTCAGTCGTTTCTGACTCTGCGACTCCATGGACTGTAACCCATCAGGCTCCCCTGTCTATGGGATTGTCCAGGCAAGAATGCTGGAGTGGATAGCCGTTCCCTTCTCCAGGGGAGGTTCACAGCCCAGGGGCCAAACCTGGGTCTCCTGCACCGCAGGCAGATTCTTTACCATCTGAGGCATCAGGGAAACCACAATATTAGTATCAGTATGTCCCCAATACTGCCTGGGAGATATTTATACTAAAATTTATTTGTTGTTTATCTGAAATTCAAATTTCATTACTTAGCATCTTTTATCTCACCTGGTAGCACTACTGTGGGGAGTTTAAAGTCATATATTGTTGCTGAAAAGTAGTGTTGTACAGGCTGAAGTCAGACAATCATAATGCAGCAACTTATTGAGAGGCCTAGAAGTGAGAGAGAACCAGTCAAAGGGTTTAAAGCAAGGAGGGGGTAACATATTAAAATTTTAGCTTTAGGAAGAGGTTCCTTCTGGCTTCTTGGAGGCTTCTTTTAAGAGAGACAACAGGGAGATCTCACTAGTTATAATAGTACAGACAAGAGATTTTGGGTTGTGATAGGAGGAAGATAGAGAGGAGGTGCCAAATTTAAGGAGGATGTAGGCATTAGATCATCATAATTTGGCAGCTGGTTAGATGGAGTGAAGAGGGCATCATTCCCAGGGTCCAGTTTGGGTGTCTGTGAAGATGGTATTGCTACCAACTGAGATAGAACCTGACCTGCCTCTTGAGAAATCTATATGCAGGTCAGGAAGCAACAGTTAGAATTGGACATGGAACAACAGACTGGTTCCAAATAGGAAAAGGAGTACGTCAAGGCTGCATATTGTCACCCTGCTTATTTAACTTATATGCAGAGTACATCATGAGAAACACTGGGCTGGAAGAAGCACAAGCTGGAATCGAGATTGCTGGGAGAAATATCAATAACCTCAGATATGCAGATGACACCACCCTTATGGCAGAAAGTGAAGAGGAACTCAAAAGCCTCTTGATGAAAGTGAAAGAGGAGAGTGAAAAAGTTGGCTTAAAGCTCAACATTCAGAAAACGAAGATCATGGCATCCGGTGCCATCACTTCATGGGAAATAGATGGGGAAACAGTGGAAACAGTGTCAGATTTTATTTTTGGGGGTTCCAAAATCACTGCAGATGGTGATTGCAGCCATGAAATTAAAAGACGCTTACTCCTTGGAAGGAAAGTTATGACCAACCTAGATAACATATTGAAAAGCAGAGACATTACTTTGCCAACAAAGGTCTGCCTAGTCAAGGCTATGGTTTTACCAGTGGTCATGTATGGATGTGAGAGTTGGACTGTGAAGAAAGCTGAGTGCCTAAGAATTGATGCTTTTGAACTGTGGTGGAGAAGATTCTTGAGAGTCCCTTGGACTGCAAGGAGATCCAACACCAGTCCTGGGTGTTCTTTGGAAGGAATGATGCTGAAGCTGAAACTCCAGAACTTTGGACACCTCATGTGAGGAGTTGGCTCATTGGAAAAGACTCTAATGCTGGGAGGGATTGGGGGCAGGAGGAGAAGGGGATGACAGAGGATGAGATGGCTGGATGATATCACCGACTCGATGGACGTGAGTTTGAGTGAACTCTGGGAGTTGGTGATGGATAGGGAGGCCTGGCATGCTGCAATTCATGGGGTCGCAAAGAGTCAGACACAACTGAGCAACTGAACTGAACTGAACTGAGATAGAACAGATGTTGGAGGCAATGATTAAGTTTAGGATATGTGTTGGAGGTGCCTAAGGAACATCTGGTGTATGGGGACAGAAAATGATTGGCTGTCTCATTCTGAAATTCAGTGGAAAAAATGAGCCTAGAGAGTGGAAAGTCCTCAGCATACAGGCACTACTGAAACCAGGAGATAGATGGACTCCCCAGAAAAGGAACTCAGGGAGAAGGCCAAGAAGAAACAGCTAAGCAGAGGGAACCAGGAAAAAGAGGTGTCATGAAAGCTAAGGGGTAGTTTCTAGGAGGGAGAGTTGGTCAACCGTGTCAAGTGCAGTCAGAAAGTTCTGATTACACAAAGGCTGAAAAATGGCCATTGATTTGGGCAAAGGTAAAGTCATCATGACCTTAGGCTGGCATCACACAGGCTCATTTAGACATCAGTTCCATTTATACAAATGATAAACACTTGGTTAGCATGCGTCCTCAGCATGCTCTCAGATGTTCACTGAAGTCATTCTCACAACCCACACACTCCTTCAGAATTTAAACCATTCATTTGAATTGTGCCCCAACTCACTCAAATTATAGGCACATGTTCAGTTGCTCTCCACACTCATCTGCTGGGGTCCTTTATATTTGTCAGCGTCATCTCAGAGTCGGAGCTAGTGCCTTTGCCAGGATAACTGCAGGCACCCACAAGGGTTAAATGGATTATCCTGTGGTTTTTATCTCCCAGGAGTAAAGAAAAACCTTTGCTCTTCTCTCACCTCCGGTAGAGATAACCCTAACCTTAACTCTGGGTAATGCCGGATGTTGCTGGTTCTGTTGTCCCTGACATGCCTCTCGGCTCACCTCTGGCCCTCATGCACCCTTACTGATGAGTATCTATTGTGTGCAAAAGTTGAGTTCACTCTGTTCCCTATTTTCTAATTATCTTGAGACAGAGGTTCAAACAATAAAGAGAGGAGATGCTCAATGGCACAATTCCCCAAGGAAGTGGGAGAGGTTGAGACCAAGAGCCCAGTGGGAAGGGCAAGCCCAAGATAGGACTTCTCTTCTCTGAGACCCGAGGAAAGAAAGTAGGGGCAGAGACAAGGTTGGAGGTGACAAGAGAGGAAGTGTTCAGCTAATGGCTCCATTTACTTTAAACGCAATAGTTCTTAACCCAGGGTCCAGGGTCCTTTCAGAGTCTCTAGAGAGAATTTAAGGAGCCCATGGATTTGGGGGGGAAGGTTGCATCTTTATTTTCACTATCACTAACAGATATGTAGCATGTCATTATAGGAAATGTGGTTAACAAATTACAGTAGTATTAGCAGTACCTGTGGCTTTGTCACCAATAGAAATCAGATTTTCATAGCACATCATAGTTGTTTCAGGTCTCTCAAATTACATCACTATTTTGAAATTATGTTAGTCACTAAACCTGTTGATAGAGTTTGATATTTAATATATTAATAAAGAAGTACTTATATAACTATGTTATAGATATCTTTCTTATTTTAGTATTTGTAGTTCTTTTGTAATCTTTATTTATCTTATGCATGCATTATTCTGGGAAGGGTTTCTTTAGATTTCACCAGATTTCCAGAAGTGTCCTTAGCATAAAAAAAGGCTGAGACACTACTCTGAAGAGTAACAGTAGTTAATATTTACATAGCTCTTCCTAAAGGCCAGGTACAGTTTTAAGTATATTTTTCTTTTCCTTATGTAGTTGTTAACTCATTTATTCCTGTTAGGTAGTTAGAATAGGAAAAAGGAGTCCATAATGGCTGTGGCTAAAAGACAAAGAAAGGAAAAAGCCCGTGAAAATAGAACAAAGGAAGTTCAGAGGACTGGAGTGAGAACCTTAGGTGAAACAAACAGCCCTCCTGGCTAGCCCAATTTACATAGGACAGGCTCAGGGGGAGGAGAAAAAACATATAAAAAGAGGAGCCAAAATTGAACTTCTGGCTTCTCTTCTCTTCAAGTCTTTTGGGTCGGCCCACCCTCACGCCTGGAGGATGTATTTTCCTTTGCTTTCCAAATAAAACTGAGCTGTAACACTGATCCATCCATTGATTCAAATTTTTGCTGCGGTGAGACAGAACTGAGGAAATTACATACTCCCCCAATATCACTAATGAAAATTATTTGTTATTTAACTGAAATTCATATCAGAGTGGGGCTCTCTATTTTTTATTTTCTAAATATGGCAACCCTACTGCACGGATAACCACCCTGATGTTGAGATATTCCTCCTCAGGCTCCCATGGCTCTCTATGCCCACCTCTGCACCAGTACCTACCCTGATCCCTGAGAGTTCATGGTTGTATTCTGATCTCTGAATCCTTCATTTGCCATTCAGGGCCTGGCAAAGAACACAGTTTGTTGAGTGAATGAATGCATATGTGTGACATCCCAATAAACCTGCATCATTTGGTGGAATCAAAGTCTTGTGATCAGTACACTGCCTCAGTTCCACTTGTATCCACCTTGTCTTCACATGATTGACATATCGACCCAGCAGCCAAGCTGGTAGGAAAGCAGGAAAGGCAGGCGCAAAGGCTGAGAAGATGGAGCCAGCTGGCGCTGAAGAAGCTGGGAGTGACAGCCACCGCCCTCAGGGAGCAGGAGCCTGGGAGGAGGGAGGTAATGCAGGTGGAAGCATGCTTCTCCCTTGGGGCTCCTCATCACCCCTCCTCCAGGAGGTGCAAAGCACCCCTGCCCTGCACCTGGCCAGAGGCCAACCCAGGGCTGGCCCTCTCAGGGCCTCCCAGCTTTCCAGCCCTGGACCTAGACTAGTTTCTCCGACGATTTTGGTGGAGAATTCTCCAACAATTCTGGCGGAGAATTCTCCAACAATTCTGGTGGTTTAGTCACCAACTCTTGTCTGACTCTTGGAACCCCATGGACTGTAGCCTGCCAGGCTCCTCTGTCCATGGGATTTTCCAGGCAAGAATACTGGAGTGGGTTGCCATTTCCTTCTCCAGGGGATTTTCCTAACCCAGGAATCGATCCTAGGTCTCCTGCATTGCAGGCAGATTCTTTACCTACTGAACTATGAGGGGAGCACTGGCCCTCAAATCCCCTCCGTGCCCGCCTGGGTTGAGTTAGGAAAGACTCTGAACAGAACAAATGGGTGCAGGAGATGAGTCAGCCCAGGCGAGGCAGAGGTGCCAGTGAAAATCCTGCCAGTGTGACTGGGCAACACCCAGAAGTGGGGGGCACACAGGGCGGGGGTTCCTATTCCAAGTGTGAGGATTTAGAGGCACTGTCTGTCTGTGGTAAGTCTTGATCATGCACCTACTGAAGGGATGGCTGTGTGATCTGGGTCGAATTGTCTTCCTCTTCTGGCCTCAGTTTCCTCCTCCGTGAAGTGGGTCGAATACTCACTCTATCCTAGTGCATCATATCTAGTATAAAAGGTGGTCTGTCAGTAGTAACTGTCATGCGTAGTGCTTGTGCCCTCCACCCTAAGCCATTTGCACCATGTGAAACTGTCCCATTGGCGGGGATGTGGGACACGGTGAGGAGACCTTGATCCGTCATCACAGGGAGCCCAAAGATGGCTCAGGCCCTCGAAGAGACTGGCAAAGGGGCTCAGAAGGTAGGAACCCAGAGTCTAGCAAAGGGGCTTGGCAGGGGGCAAGTTCCCCTTTTATTTCTGCCACTGCCAAGTGAGGAAGAAGAGTCGCCTGCTCTGGAACCAAGGACTGGACGGTGATCTACAGGAGTCACCCATTCTAAGCAAGTCAACGGATTAAATATGATTTTTATTAACTCAGTCTTCTTTTTTTAGAGGGGTTGCTAGCTAAACGGAAGGATTCACACTAAGATTCCGATACGCGGCTGTCCTATAGTTCTGATCGAGTATGGGAAGATAAGACTCAGCGAGAAGGAGGGCAGCAGGGGCGCGGAGATGAACAGGTCTGGCTTTGCCAATACCCACCCACTCAGCACATCTTCCCTTCCGGAGCGGTTCGCGGCATCTGCGCATGCTCCTTCCGCCCCTGTCAGGCCCTCCGAGGGGTCGCGCTGTGCTCTGTGGAGGTGGGGTCTGCGCATGCGCGTCCTGCTCGCCCCGTTCTGCCGGAGGGGCGGGAGAGTCAGTTGTGGAACTGGCCAGTGCGATTGAGGGGACGACTGCGGCCAGACCCATAGGAAGTGACTGTTAGGAGATGTGGACAAAGCGGCGTGCGACAACAACAGGTCACAGAGAGAAGAGGAGGGGTGCGGCCGCCCGGGGCAGTTTAGGCAGGCGCAGAGTCCTCGACGGTAGCGCTTGTGGGTCCTCCTTTCTTCCGGGTTGCAGTTTGTGGTGCCCGCGGGAGGCAAAAAACCAGAGAACGGAACGGGGTGGGTGTGTTAGACCCAGAGGAAACCCCTCTCCATCCCGTCCTCACATCTCCGAGGCCTAGAGAGGACTCAATCTTAGGTCCATTGTACCCCATATCGTCCCCCTGAAGAAAAACTAAATTTGCACAGTAACCGCGCCAGACCCCACCCTCAGTCTTTCAGTCAGTTCCAAAGGGCTCACCCACACTCCGGGGGACTCTGAGTCGAAAAGGGGGTCCGTGGAACAGGGTGGGATTACAGCAATTGAAAAAATTGCTCTGGAGCCGTCTCTGGCCTGGGAAAACCGCTGCTTCCACAGATAAGCCGAGGGGAGCATTCGCGGGGCACAGAAGAGTGACTTCAGACCACAGAACAGGTAGTGTAGACTGAATGAGGTACGAATTGGCCCAGTGAAGACGGAATTATGTGCTAGTTGGCCCAATCTGAGACTGGGTTAATAACTGACTTCTGACCCCCAGACCCTTGTAAGGACAGCGAAGGGAGCCTTTGACTACTCCAGCTACAGGTGTGAAGTCACAGAGGCACTGGGGCTCTTGAAGCTTGATGCTTCTTCTGAATGAAGACGGCCCAGTCATATTAAGTAACATGTATATATGAGGTGCTGTTTTGAGTATATTTACTTTGTTAGGCCTCAGGACAACCCTATGAGGTAGGGATTACAATCACCCTCAGTTTACAGATAAGCATGTGAGTTGTTCTCTAATAAGGAGTAAAGCAGGACTTCACATTCAAGGCAGTCTGGCTCCAGAGTCTGCACTCCTCTAAGAGGACAACCTACAGATGTACACAATCTACAATCTGGGTAAGAGACCAGATAAGGGATACCCACTAAAAGGTCAAACTTGGAACTTATTCCCTGAGCACCTACTCTCACACTGCTGTGTTTCTCATACACCATTTCAGTATTCTCAATAATCTTGTGCAGAAGGAATTGCTTGGATATGGAGACAAAGAGATGTTCCATATGCTGCCCCAGATTACACAGATAGTAGTTGAACCAAGTTGATGAAGCAACTTGACTCACATAACAAGTTAACCAAGACAAATGACGAGACTAAAATCTAGGCCTCTTATCTGCCCATCTTGGGGTCTGTATGGTCAAGGATCACTCAAGATGGCTGTTCTCTTGCTCTGTGTACATCCCCTGCTGGACCAGTGCCTGCTTCACCTATACCCTACTCACATGACTGACTTTCCCACATACTTGCCCCAGGCCCCAGCTACTGACGAATGTTCTTATCAGTGGGGCAGTGAGGGGCGTGCTCCTCTGCTAGTTTCTGGTAACCAATGAGCCAACCTGACGTCAATTCCCCCTATAACTGGCAGTCTCCCCTTCCCCAGGGCGAAGACTGCAGCCATGTACTGCCCGTCATCCACAACACACAGTGAGGTGTCGCTCCAGGACCTTGCTTCAGACATGTAAGATCCCACATCCATTAAACCACTGATGTCTCTGTCTTGGGCTCTGGGCTTTTTCTTCGGTCTTGAAGCTGGGCATGCACAGGCCTTGTAGGCCTGCGGGGTAGCAGCCCAACAGGGTCGTTTTACTACATGCATTTTAAAAAAACATTTTTTATTTTATCTATTTGTGGCCGTGCTGGGTCTTTGTTGCTATGCACTTTCTCTAGTTGTATCAAGCGGGGACTACTCTCTAGTTGCCATGTGTGGACTTCTCATTGCGGTGGCTCCTCTTTTGTGGCGTGTGGGCTCTAGAATGCACAGGCTCAGTAGTTGTGGTGTGCGGGATTATTTGCCCCATGGCATGTGGAATCTTCTCAGAACAGGGATTGAACCTGTGTGCCCTGCATTGGCAGATTCTTAACTACAGGACCACCAGGGAAGTCCCCTACTATATGCATTTTAACAAACATTTATTTGTTCATTCAGCAAATGTTTGTTGTGCCAGTCATTCTTGGAGGCACTTAGGATTCAGCAGTGAACAAAATAAACATGGTCCCTTCCCTCTGAGGGAGGGTGAAGGTAGAGAGTGTAAAATATCAACAAAGCTAGACTTTAAAGCTAGACAGCAAAGCTAGACAGAGGATGAGATGGTTGGATGGCATCACCAACTCCATAGATATGAGTTTTGAGCAAGCTCCGGAAGTTGGTGATGGACAGGGAAGCTTGGCGTGCTGCAGTCGGACATGACTGAGTGACTGAACTGAACTGAGACTCTAAAGCAGTGAAAACAGATGTTGTTTAGTAAGTACTGACAGTAGGGGAAAAAGCTGGACTCCATTCCGATTTGTGCAGGGTGTTTTAAAGGGAGAATGAGAGAGGGAGAGGAGGAACAAGCAGGGGCTCAAGTAGAGTGAGGGAAGTGAAAAATTTTAGAAATACAGTTGGTCAGTGTAAGAGCGATTATGTTACTCAAAAACTGGGTTTGCTTCCTGGTGGGTGTCGAGCCAAAAGATACAACCGAGGCAAAGAGCGGGAGAAAGAAGGATTTATTATTACTTGAAGCAAGTAAGGAAAACAGTGGGGATTTTCCCCAAAGCAGTGTCTCCCTGAACAGCAAAATTGGGGAAGTTTTAAGCCGAGGGTAAATAAATATTCTATTAGGAGATTGCGTGGTGTGTGTATATCCATGGCAGGGTTGGGGTGGGGGGAGCTTGAGCAGTGGAAAATTCAGCATAGAACTGGGGCAAAAGTTGTCAGAGTCCAAGCTATAGTTGAAGCCATGATGGTCAGCAAAGGTCAACATCATCATCCCTTAGGTTCCAGTTGATCTGGTGATTGAGTGCTGGAGGTAGGTTTAAATTCTGCAAAACAGCTCAAGAAAGTGCTTCAGGCTAATCTTTACCTTTGAAACAGAACTGAGAGTCTTTACAGCTGATTCATTATCTTTGCTATTATTACTTCTCTTTCCTGACAACAGTTGTTTGTTCTTTTGTTTCCTTAAGATGTGTTCAAGGGCACATCTTCAAGGGCAATCATTGTGTCCAGGCTTAGATCACGAAATGGCTTAGGCCTAAAATGGCTTCTCTCTCTCTTTTTAAAATTGAAGTATAGTTGATTTACAATGTTGTGTTAGTTTCTGGTGTACAGCATAGTTATTCAGTTATATATATATATATATATATATGGCATATTCTTTTCTATTATGGTTTACTACAGAATATTGACTATAGCTCTCTGTGCCATACAGTAGGACCTTGTTGTTTATCCATCCTATGTATAATAGGTTGCTTTCACTAATCCCAAACTCCTAGTCCTTCTTTTCCCTACCTCTCCTCCCGCTTGGCAACTATAAGTCTGTTTTCTAAGTCTGTGAGTCTGTTTCTGTTTCGTAGATAAGCTCATTTGTGTCATATTTTAGATTCCACATATAAGTGATATCATATGGTATTTGTCTTTCTCTTTCTCTCTCTCTCTCTCTCTTTTTTTTGGCATGCCTTGCGGCTTTTGGGATCTTCGTTCTCAGACCAAGGAACCGGGCTCCAGCGGTGAAAGTGCTGAGTCCTAACCACTGGTCCAGCAGATAATTCCCTTCTTTCTCTTTCTTGATATACTTCACTTAATATGATAATCTCTAGGTCCATCCATGTTTCTGCAAGTGGCATTATTTCATTCTTTTTTATGACTGAATAATATTACATTGTATACATTTACTACATCTTTGTCCATTCATATATCGATGGACATTTAGGTTGCTTCCATGTCTTGGCTATTGTAAATAGTGCTACTTTCTCTGAATATATGTCTGGGAGTGGAATTACTGGATCATATGACAACTCTTTTTAGTTTTTAGACTGAAAGCAAGTTTATTCAGGGAGATACATACTCTATTGACAGAGTAGGCCATTTGAGAAGGTAAGAGACCTTTTTAGTTTTTTAAGAAAACTCCATACTATTTTCCATAGTGGCTGCACAAATTTACATTCCCACCAACAGTGCAGGAGAGTTCCCTTTTCTCCACACCCTTTCCAGCATTTGTTATTTGTAGACTTTTTAATGGTGGCCATTCTGACCGGTGTGATAAAATGGCTTCTCTTATGTCAAAAAGCTGTATCTGGTTCTTTTCTTCTGGGGAGGCCCCTACCCTATTGGCTTACAATTAGGCCAGCTGTGTCTGTTAGCTGGCAATTATTGAAGTTAGGATTATTCTATCCTCTCATAGTTACTGGGAAGGAAACGGAGGCCCTATCCTTCCTTGATTATATTTCAAAGGACTGGCTCTCAGGACCTTGAGAAAGATGTTTCTGAGTCCTAGGAGATATATGTATATACATAAACGTATATGTATATATATGGGCTTCAGTGGTAAAGAACCTGCCTGTCAATGCAGGAGACACAAGAGACTCAGGTTCGATCCCTGGGTCAGGAAGATTCCCCTGGAGGCGGGCATGGTAACCCACTCCAGTATTCTTGTCTGGAGAATCCCATGGACAGAGGAACTTGGCAGGCTACAGTCCATAGGGTCCCAAAGAGTACATCTCAAAGAGACAGAGGAATTCACAATCAAAGAGACAGAGGAATTCACAATTGTAAGCCCTTTTTAGTAAATGCTGTAAGAGAGATCAGCGGCCTGTCATCAGGTGTTGGCTAGAACAAATGGTAGCTTGTTTTGACAAACCCTGAACTTTTTCAGACAGGAACTTAAAAGGAGGCTATGTCATCCAGGCACCCAGCCTTAGGCTGTTAGAAAGTGAAGTGAAAGTGAAGTTGCTCAGTCGTGTCCAACTCTTTGTGACCCCATGGACTGTAGCCTACCAGGTTCCACTATCCATGGGATTTTCCAGGCAAGAATACCGGAGTGGGCTGCCATTTCCTTCTCCAGGAGATCTTCCCTCCCCAGGGATTGAACCCAGGTCTCCTGCATTGTAGGCAGACACTTTACCATCTGAGCCACCAGGGAAGGCTGTTAGAAGTCAGGCTAAAATTTGGGCAAGTCCCTTAGTACAGGGTTTGGGTGGGAGGGGTGGTGATATTTGAATGGAGTGTTCCCTGCAAAGAGATTTCACAGTTCTCTAGGGAGGTGGAATCAACAATAAACTTGTAAATAAGACTTTCAGGGGTTAGTGAGGGTACTGAAGGCCTGGGAGACTTGGAGAAAGGATTGGCTGTATTGGTGAACTGAAAACCCTGATGTGCAAAGGTTTGGGAAGTAAAGAAAGAAGTGGGAGCGGCAAGGCAGGGAGAGCAAGTGAAAAGCCCTGAGGCAGGACCAGGCTTCTCTCAGCCAGGGCCAGAGTAAAGGCCAGTGGCTTGGGAATGCAGATAACATGCAGTGAAAGCAGTGCAGGAAAGCAGGGGAGGGTGGGACAATTGAAGTCTGAGATCTTGGGGATAGTCACAAGCCAAATCACAAGTACTTATTTTATGTGTTAGCAGTACTGCCCTATAAAGTCATGAAAGTTTTCCCTGTACAGAAGACATCTTGTGCTGAGAGGGTGAGGATGGAGGATCATTTTTTTAACTGTCTCATTTTATTTATTTTAAAATTTTATTGAAATGTAGTTGGAGAAGGCAATGGCACCCCACTCCAGTACTCTTGTCTGGAAAATCCCATGGACGGAGGAGCCTGGTAGGCTCCAGTCCATGGGGTCGCTAAGAGTTGGGCACGACTGAGCGACTTAGCAGCAGCAGTTGATTTACAATATTGTATTTAGTTCCTGCTGTACAGCAAAGTGACTCAGCTATATATATATATGCTGCTGCTGCTGTTGCTAAGTCACTTCAGTCGTGTCCGACTCTGTGCGACCCCATAGATGGTAGCCCACCAGGCTCCCCTGTCCCCGGGATTCTCCAGGCAAGAACACTGGAGTGGGTTGCCATTTCCTTTTCCAATGCATGAAAGTGAGAAGTGAAAGTGAAGTCGCTCAGTCATGTCCGACCCTTAGCGACCGCATGGACTGCAGCCTACCAGGCTCCTCCATTTATGGGATTTTCCAGGCAAGAGTACTGGAGTGGCGTGCCATTGCCTTCTCCATATATATATGTATGTGTATATATATATATATGTATCATACTCTTTTCCATTATGGTTTATCACAGGATATTAAATATCATCCTATATAGTAGGACCTTGTTTTTTATCCGTCCTATGTATAATAGTTGGCATCTGCTAATCCCAAACTCCCATTCCTTCCCTCTCCTACCCACCTTCCCCTTGGCAACCACAAATCTGCTCTCTATATCTGTGAGTCTGTTTTTGTTTCATAAATATATTGATTTATATCATATTTTAGATTCCACATATAAATGATATCATATAGTATTTGTCTTTCTCTTTCTGACTTACTTTGCTTTGTATGATAATCTCTAGGTCCATCCATGTTGCTGCAAATGGCATGATTTCATTCTTTTTTATGGCTAGAGTAATATTCCTGTGTGTGTGTGTGTGTGTGTGTACTGTATTCCATAGTGGCTGCACCAATTTACGTTCCTACCAACAGTGTAAGAGGGCTGCCTTCTCACTACACCCTCTCCAGCATTTGTTATTTGTAGACTTTTTAATAATGGCCATTCTAGCTGGTATGAGATGGTACCTCATTATAGTTTTGATTTGCATTTCTCTAATAATTAGTGATATTGAACATCTTTTCATGTGCCTAAAAAGCAGAGACATTACCGACAAAGGTCCATATAGTCAAAGCTATGGTTTTTCCAGTAGTAGCTGAGCAACCAAAGAATTGATGCTTTTGAACTGAGTGTTGGAGAAGACTCTTGAGAGCCCCTTGGACAGTAAGGAGATCAAACCAGTCAATCCTAAAGGAAATCAGTCCTGAATATTCATTGGAAGGACTGATGCTGAAGCTGAAGCTCCAATACTTTGGCCACCTGACGTGAAGAACTGACTTATTGAAAAAGACCCTGATGCTGGGAAAAATTGAAGGCAGGAGGAGAAGAGGATGATTGAGGATGAGATGGTTGGTTCAATGGACATGAGTTTGAGGAGGCCCCAGGAGTTGGTGATAGACAGTGAAGCCTGGTGTGCTGCAGTCCATGGGGTTGCAAAGAGTCGGACACGAGTGAGTGGCTTAATTGAACTGAATTGGCCATACGTGTGTCTTCTTTGCAGAAATGTCTATTTAGGTCTTCTGCCCATTTTTCAACTGGGTTATTTGTTTTTTGTGTGTGTTATTGAATTGTAGGGGCTGTTTGTGTATTTTGGAAATTAAGCCTTTGTCAGTTGCATCATTTGCAAATATTTTCTCCAAGTTCATAGAATGTATTTTTGTTTTGTTTATGACTTTCTTTGCTGTGCCAAAGCTTATAAGTTTGATTAGGTCTCATTTGTTTGTTTTTGCTTTTATTTCTATTGCCTTGGGAGACTGACCTAAGGAAACCTTGGTATAATTTATGTCAGAGACTGTTTTGCCTATATTCTCTTCTAGGAGTTTTGTGGTGTCTTGTCTTATAAAGTCTTTAAGCCATTTTGAGTTTATTTTAGTATATAATGTGAAGGTGTATTATAGCTTCATTGATTTACATGTAGCTACCCAACTTCCCAACACCACTTGCTGAAGAGACGGTCTTCTTAGGATGAGGGATCCTAAAGTCAATCGTTTCTATGTTCACCTAGCTGTGCTGTGGATCTTGGTGCAAGGCTGTGCCAGCCAGGAGAGAGGGGGGCTTTTTCTTTGCTTTTTTGCCTTGCAGAATGTGGGATCTTAGTTCCCCCACCAGGGATTGAACCCTAGCCCCCTGCACTGGAAGCATGGAGTCTTAACCACCAGGGACCACCAGGGAAGTTCCAGGGGCCTTTTTCTAAAATCCACAGCCTAGCCACACTGAACCCAGAGGAGCTGCCTCTGCCCAGGAGGGCACCCGTGTCTGAATCAAATGAAAGTGCTACACGGGTGAACTGTAGCTTGTTTACCAGGCCCGTGTTTTCCAAGTAGCAGATCAGTTCTGAGGTTGTTGAAAAAGCGGAGCAACTGTCTTAAAAAGCATTATAGGGACTTCCTTGGTGGTCCAGTGGCACTCCCATTGCAAGGGGCCTGGATTCCATCCCTGGTCAGGGAACTAGATCCCACATGCCACAACTAAGAGCTCACATGCCACAACTATAGATCCTGCAGTAAAAAAAGTAACGAGGATCAAAGACCTATGTGCTGCGACTAGGACCTGGCACAGCCAAATAAATAAATACATAATTAAAAAAAAAAAGAGCACCATGAACTGTGATTTTGTTACCTTATTACAGAGCCCCTAGTGGCTGCACAGTGGAATTGTTCAACCCCTCTACAAGAAACTGCAGCGGCAACTCAACAAGGGAGAGGATGATAGTTGGGTAGCCACTGACACCTGAGGGTGACTTCATCCAAGTGAAGGAACCCTTATTCCCTCTTCCCCTTCAGGCTCTTCCTGGGTCTCTCCCATTCCTTTTGTTTTCTTCAAGGGAACATACTGAGCATTCATTACTTGGTGGAGTGCATGCAAAAATGTCCTCAGCAACATGTCCAAAATCAGGTAGAGGAAACAGACAAGTTTTAAAAAAATTTATTGTTATTGATTTATACATCTCTATCTTACAAAAAGGATTTGAAGCAGCTGTCAATTCCAAGATATATCATTTCCTGACACTATACCAGGGTGGACAATAAAATTAAGCTAGGACAAGATGATGATAAAAATCCCTTTGATTTATTTTGCTTTAAAAGTGTTTGTATCTTGGAACTTTCCTGGTGGTCCCGTGGTTAACACAGATTCTATCCCTGGTTCGAGAACCAAGATCGCACATGGTGTGGGACAACTAAGCCCATATGCCACAAGTACTGAGCCTGCACTCTACAGCCTAAGAGCTGCTACTACTGAAGCCCGTGCACCTAGAGCCTATACTCTGCAGCAAGAGAAGCTATTGCAATGAGAAGCCCGCAACTAGAGAGTAGCCCCCGCTTGCTGTAACTAGAGAAAGCCCATGCACAGCAACAAACAGCCCATGCACTGCAAGGAGGACTTAGTGCAGCCAAAAAAAGTTTATGTCTTTCTCTTGTATAGTTATTTTATCATCTTCTTTTCAAGTGTACAGAAAAGTAGAGAATAATATAAAACACTGCTACTTTTATCAAACCTTCACATTTTGTCATAGTGCTGACAAAATGCTTCACATTTTGTCAAACCTTCAAATTTGGTTTTTATTTTATTTTATTATTTTGGCCACGCTGTGCAGCTTGTGCGATCTCAGTTTCTCAACCAGGAATTGAATCCAGACCATGGTAGTGAAAGCACGAATCCTAAACCCTGAACCACCAGAAATCTCCCCAGGTTGTGTGTGTGTGTGTATTTGGCTGCACTAGGTCTTCATTGCAGTGCTCCGGCTCTTCCTTGTGGTAGGAGGGCTTTCTCTAGTTGTGGTGCGTGGGCTTAGTTACCTTGTGGCATGTGGGATCTTAGTTCCCCGACCAGGGACTGAACCCATGCCCCACTTCAGTGAAAGCACAGAGTCCTAACCACTGGATTGCCAGGGAATTCCTGATATGGTCTTGTATTGCATGAGTGGTATTAACACTGCATGGCCCTTATGCTGGTTGTGCAGCTCTAGATACTCCCTGCATCTCCACAGTGCTCTCCAGCACCCAAAGAACTTTCAGTTCAGTTCAGTCGCTCAGTTGTGTCCGACTCTTTGCAACCCCATGAATCGTAGCACGCCAGGCCTCCCTGTCCATCACCAACTCCCGGAGTTCACTCAAACTCACGTCCATCGAGTCGGTGATGCCATCCAGCCATCACATCCTCTGTCGTCCCCTTCTCCTCCTGCCCCCAATCCCTCCCAGCATCAGAGTCTTTTCCAATGAGTCAACTCTTCGCATGAGGTGGCCAAAGTACTGGAGTTTCAGCTTTAGCATCATTCCTTCCAAAGAAGGGTCTGTTATTTCCTGTGCTCCTCACACAAGCCTCTTAAGAAGGCAGAACAAGTAGCATGATCCCCCATTCAACTCAAGAGGAAACAAACATCCAGAATGAAGGGCTAAGACCACAAAGGGGCAGAGACCCAGGCTCAATGTAGGCTTTCCCAGCTCAGGGCTGTTTCCACTACTCAGTTTCCATTCAGGTCATATCAAGGCAATAAATGTGAACAACTGGAGAACAAGCCAGTGGGAGTGAGAGAGGAGGAGCATGGAGACAGGGTATGAAGAAAGGGTAGGGTTGGGAGGAAAAAATAAAAGCAGAGCCAGGGGCGGGATCTGTATGGATTTAAATCTACCAGTGACTGTCAAGCTTGACAGCTCTTTGGGATCACCTGGGTAACTTCAAGAAGCACTGATGTCTGAGGCCCACCCCCAGAGATTCTAAAGTAACCGACCTGCCAGGCCTCCTGAGCAGCAGGATGTTGAAAAGCTCCCCAGCTGATTTTTGAATGTATAGCCTAGGTGAGGACCATTGACTAAGCAGAGCTATTTGTCAGGCAGTGAATTGGTTGAGGGGGCGGTACTCAAAGGCTGGCTTGTTAACCTTAATAAGATCTTAGACTTCAAAGCCTGGCTTGTAAATAAGGTATTGAGATCTTAGCCCTAGATCTAAGGGCTATGGACAAAAATGGGCTAAAATGAAAGGTGATAATCCAGTTTCCTCAGTGCTGTTCATACTAACCTTAAACTATTTTGTTCAGTTATCAGGGCTTTAACTTGAAGGGGAGACTAGCAATTTTCAGAATGAATACCAGTAAACCCCGACAGAGCAATAGAATTTGTCAAATATTCTCTAAGTACTTCCTTTGTGCAGGTTCTGTGCTATAGGGAAGTTAGAGAGATGGAAAAATCACAATCCTTGCCCTCCAGAAGCTCAGACTAACTGGCAACCCAGACAAATATATGACAACACCATGTGCTAAGTGTTAGAGATAAGTCCAAAGTGCGAGGGAATAGAGGGCAGAAAATACCTAACTCTACCTCAGGGGGACTAGCAGAGGGGCTCAGAGTAGGCTTCATAGGAGTGCTGTATGAGCTGGGTCTTGAAGGATGAGTAGTAGTTGGTTAAGGGTATGGTTGAGGCTGGGGGTTTGGAAGAGCATGTGCAGAGGCTCAGGCATAAGTGTGGCTTCAGAAGAACATGTAGTTTGGAATGATACAAGCACAGGGACTAAATATCTGTTGGAGAAGAACCTTACCCTGTAGGCAGCAGGGAATCATCAAAGGAGTGTGTGGAAAACAGCAAAGTCCTTATGGAGGACAGGGTATCTAAACTAGGTCCTGGAAGATGAGTAGTAATGGATGTGGAATGGAAAGGCTTCCCAAATCAGAGTGGGAGTGGGAGGGGGAATAATGTGGGCAAAAGTGCAGAGGCAGGAATGAGCCTGACATGTATCATGTGCATTGAGGGAATCAATAATCTGGTAAGTAAGTAAGTAAGTGAAGTCGCTCAGTCGTGTCTGACTCTTTGTGACCCCATGGACTGTAGCCTACCAGGCTCCCCTGTCCATGGGATTTTCCAGGCAATAGTACTGGAGTGGATTGCCATTTCCTTCTCCAGCATCTGGTAGGCATGATCAAAATTATCTGGAGTGCTGTTTAAAAATGTCAGTGCCTGGGCTCCACTAACCGCCTTCCCTAGAGACTCTGATATATATGGTCTCGGGAGTGGGGCCAGGCCTCAGTATTGGGGAAAAAGTCTCCCAGGTGATCCTAATTTGCGGCTAGACTTGAAAGCCACAGCTGTAAGGAAGTTGTTGGGGAGGTGGATCAGAAGGTAGGCTAGAGTCAGGCAAATTATGATGATAACTGAGCTAGGATTTATTGAATGTTAACTATGTGCCAGAGACTCCATTAATCCATTTAATCCTCATAACCCTATGAGGATAGGTACTGTTATCTTGTGTTGAGGTGAAGAAACAATAGTATCACCAAAGTCTTATACCAAAGTGTCAGGCAATCTGTCTTCAGAGCGTTTCCTAGGACTTGTATTGCAGGACAAAGAACTTGGGTTTTCTTCAGTAACCATCTTTGTTAGTTTACTGTGTATCTGTCCAGAATATCTTTATGCATGTACAAGCAATTATGACTAGATATAACCCCCCCTTTCTTACACAAAATGTGGCGTACTCACTAGATACACTGTTTTGCATCTTGCTTTATTAACCATATATCCTGGAAATCTTTACAAATCAATACATAGAGAACTTCTTCATTTTTTTATACTTCCTGAGCATTCGTTTGTGTGTATGTACCATAATGTATTTATTCTTGGTTTGTCTTCAGTTTCTAATTATGAAAATGCTGTAATGAATAATCATGTGCATTTTGCACATTTCCAGAAATGTAATTACTGGGTCAAAAGGTATATGTGCATTTGTAATTTCAATGAATACTGCCAAGTTGTTCTCCATAGGTTTTATATTATTTTGCATTCCTACCTGCAGTACATAACAGTATGTAGGTGCATTTTTTTCATGAAGTTTTACTAATCATTTCAAAGGTCAGTAGAATTGAAAATTTTCTAGCAGGACTGATCAAGAGAAAAAAAGTGAAAATTAAAATTACTAACACCAGGAATAAAAATTAGGACATCACTACATATCCTACAGATATATGAAGGATAATAAGTAAATATAATAAACAAGTTGAGCAATTTGATATCTTACATAAAATGGGCAAGTTCTCTGAAAATAAAATGACTAAGAATGACATTAGAAGAAATAGATACTCTTAATTGTTCCATAACTGTTAAGAAATTGGATTCAACAACATTCCCCTACAAAAAACTCCAGGCCCAGATGACTTCACCAGTGAATGCTATCTAACCTCTAAGGAGGAAATATCAATTCTACATGCCTATTTACAGAAAATAGAGAATGAGGGGATATTTCTTATCTCATTTTATTTCAGCTTACCATGATCAAAACTTGACTGTCTATATCTTCTCATGTTCATTTGGAGAGCTTTGTTTCTCAAGGAATTTGCATATTTTCATCTAAATTGTGAAATTTATTTGCATAAATTGTTCATAGTTCTGTTTTTTGTTTTTAAAATTTTTTAATTGGTGGAAAATTGCTTTACAATGTTGTGTTGGATTCTGCTATACAACAACACAAATCAGTCATAATTATATATAAATACCCTCCCTGTTGATCCTCCCTCCCCTCCCCCAATCCCACCCCTCTAAGTCATCACAGAGTGCCAGGACAGGCTCCCTGTGTTATATAGCAACTTCCTACTCACTGTTTTACACTTGATAGTGTATAGATGTCAATGCTACTTTCTCAATTTGTCCCACCCTCACCTTCCCCCACTGTGTCCACTAGTTCGTTCTCTACTAGGTTCATTAGTACCATTTTTCTATATATCTGTGCCATTTTCCACATATGTTATTAATATACAATACTTTTTTTTTCTCTTTCTAACTTACTTAACTCTGTATAAGAGGCTCTAGGTTCATATATTTCACTAGAACTGATATAAATTCATTCTTTTTTATGGCTGAGTTATATTCTGCTGTATATATATACCATATTTCTTTATCCATTCATCTGTTAATGGACATCTAGGTTCCTTCCATGTCCTGGCTATTGTATATATTGCTGCAATGAACACTGTGGTACATGTGTCTTTTAGAATTGTGGTTTTCTCAGGGTGTGTGACCAGTAGTGGGATTGCTGGGTCATATGGTAGATTTATTCCTAGTTTTTTAAGGAATCTCCATACTGTTTTCCATAATAGTATCAGTTTACATTCCCACCAAAAGTGCAGGAGGGCATTGTTGTTCAGTCCCTCAGTCATGTCCGACTGTTGTGACCCCATGAACTGTAGCATGCTAGGCCTCCCTGTCCTTCACAGTCTCCCAGAGCTTGCTCAAACTCATGTCTATTGAGTCAGTGATGCCATCCAACCATCTCATCTTCTGTCGCCCCCTTCTTCTCCTACCCTCAGTCTTTCCCAGCACCAAGGTCTTTTCCAGTGAGTCAGCTCTTCGCATCAGGTGGCCAAAGTATTGGATTTTCAGCTTCAGCATCAGTCCTGCCAGTGAATATTCAGGGTTGATTTCCTTTAGAATTGACTGGTTTGATCTCCTTGCAGTCCAAGGGATTATCAAGAGTCTTCTCCAGTACCACAGTTCAAAAGCATCAATTCTTTGGCACTCAACTTTCTTTATGGTCCAACTCTCACATCCATACATGACTACTGGCAAAACCATAGCTTTGACTATACAGACCTTTGTTGGCAAAGTGATGTCTTTGCTTTTGAATATGCTGTCTAGGTTTGTCATAGCTTTTCTTCCAAGGAGCAAATATCTTTTAATTTCATGGCTGCAGTCACCATCCCCATTGATTTTGGAGCCCAAGAAAATAAAGTCTAGCACCGTTTCCATTTTTCCCCCATCTATTTGCCATAAAGTGATGAGACTGGATGCCATGATCTTAGTTTTCTGAATGTTGAGTTTTAAGCCAGCTTTTTCACTCTCCTCTTTCACTTTTATCAAGAGGCTCTTTGGTTCCTCTTCACTTTCTGCCATTAGGGTGGTATCATCTGAATATCTGAGGTTATTGATATTTCTCCTGGCAATCTTGATTCCCACGTGTGCTTCATCCAGCCCTGCATTTCACATGATGTACTTTGCATAGGAGTTAAATAAGCAGGATGACAATATACAGCCTTGACACACTCCTTTCCCAATTTGGACCTTTCTGTTGTTCAACAACCAGTCTGTTGTTCCATGTCCAGTTCTAATTGTTGCTTCTTGACCTGCGTACACGTTTCTCAGGAGGCAAATAAGGCGGTCTGGTATTCCTATCTCTTTAAGAATTTTCTGCAGTTTGTTGTAATCTGTGTAATAACACAGTCAAAGGCTTTAGCATAGTCAATGAAGTAGAAGTAGATGTTTTTCTGGAATTCCCTTGCTTTTTCTATGAGCCAACAGATGTTGGAAATTCCCCTGTTTTAATACTTGCAATGTCTATAAGACCTGTAGTGATATCCTTGTTTTAAAAAAAATTTATTTGGGACTTCCTTGGTGGTACAGTGGTTAAGACTTTGCCTTCCAACTCAGGGGGTGTGGGTTCAATCCATGGTTGGAGAGCTAAGATCCTATGTGCCTTGCAGCCAAAAGACCAAATCATAAAAAGCAGAAACAATATTGTAATACATTCAATAAAGACTTTAAAAACGGTTCATATAAAATATATCTATCTATCTATCTATCTATCTATCTTAGGACTTCCCTGGTGGTCCAGTGGTTAAGAATCTGCCTTTCAATGTAGGGAACATGGGTTTGATCCCTGGTCCAGTAAGATTTCACATGCCAAGGAGCAACTAAGCCCATGCACCACAACCACTGAGCCCATGTGCCAGAACTACTGAAGCTCACACACCTAGAGCCTGTGCTCCACAAGAGAAGCCACCATGCTAAGAAGCCCATGCACTGCAATGAAGAGTAGCTCCCACTCACCACAACTAGAGAAAGTTTGAGGGCAGCAACAAAGACCCAGCATGGCCAAAAATAAAAATATATGAATAAATAAATAAATAAATAAAAATTTAAAAAAACCCAAAGCAATAGCAAAAAGGAAAAAGAAGGAAGTACAGAAAACAAACACATAGGAAACAAATACATAAAAAATATATATATTAATAACCAAGAGTTGGTTGTTAGAAATATTATTTAAGAATTGATAAACACCTAGAAAAACTAATCAAGAATAAAGAGAGAATATACTAATAACAAATATCAGGAATAAAAAGGACATCACTACATGGGACTTCCTGGCAGTCCAGCGGTTAAAATTACATGCTTCCAGTGCAGGGGCATGAGTTTGATCCCTAGATAGGAACTGAGATCCTGCATGCCTTGTGGTATGGCCAAAAATAATAATAATAGATAGACAATTTTTTTAAGATTTAATTTTTAAAAGGTTTTAAAATTTATTTATTTATTTATTTTTGGCTGTGCTGGGTCTTCATTGCTGTGTGTAGGCTTTCTCTAGCTGTGGCAAGCAGGGACTACTGACCAGGGATCAAACCCACGTCCCCTGCATTGGCAGGCCAATTTTTATTCATTGCCCCACCAGGGAAGTCCTGCCTTGGGTTTTATTTATTCCTCATGTTCTAGTTCCTTAAGATGAAATCTGAGGTTATTTAGCTTCAAGGTTTTCTTTTCCCTACATAGGCACCCAGGCTTATAAAAGTACAGCTTTGGCTGTATCTCCTGGTTTTGATATAATCTATGCTCATTATCATTCAGTTCTAATTTCTAACTTGATTTCTACATTGACCCATCTGTTATTTAGTGATGTACTACTTAATTTCCCAGGAGTTCTAGATGTTTGTCATCATATTGTTAGTTATGATATCATATATTTCTTTTTAATATGTATTTCATTAAAAAAATAATTTTATTTATTTATTTTGGACATGGTGGGTTTTCGTTGCTGTGCTGGCTTTTCTCTAGTTGCAGTGAGCAGGGGCCCCCCTCTACTTGTGGTGCACAGGCTTCTCATTGTGGTGGCTTCTCTTGCTGAGCACAGGCTCTAGGGCATGTGGGCTCAGTAGTTGCTGCTCCCAGATTCTAGAGCACAGGCTCAATTGATCCGTGGCATGTGGGATCTTCCTGGATCAGAAATCGAACCCATGTCTCCTGCGTTGGCAGGCAGATTCTTTACCACTGAGTCAACAGGGAAGTCCCTATTTGTTTCTTTATTTGGCTGGGCCATGTCTTCATTGTGGCATGTGGGGTCTTTTAGTTGTGGCATGTGAACTCTTTTTTTTTTTTAATTGTTAACATGCACAAAGTTTATTTTGTATACATTTCTTATTTCCTCTGGCCTTGTCTTAACCTTCCATGGCATGCGAACTCTTAATTGTGGCAGGTGGGATCTTTAGTTGCTGCATATGAGATCTAGTTCCCTCAGTTCAGTTCAGTCACTCAGTCGTGTCCGACTCTTTGCGACCCCATGAATTGCAGCACGCCAGGCCTCCCTGTCCATCACCAACTCCTGGCTGACCAGGGGTCAAACCTGGGCCCTCTGGATTGGGAACACAGAGTCATAACCACTGGACCACCAGGGAAGTCCCAATACCACATATTTCTACTATTATGAGAGGATATGCTCTGAGATATTTCAGCAGTTTGAAATTTATTAAGCTTACTCTAAAACTCTGGATGTGATTAATTTTGATAAATGTTCTGTATGCATTTCAAAAAGTTTATTATGCTGTTATTGGCTGTAATGTCCTGTATATGTCAGTTATTAATAATTGTTCAGATCTTTTATATCCTTCCAGACTCATGTGGTAGAACTGGAGATGTTTGGGTCTAAGTTCTTATTTTTTATATCAAAGTATATTTGATATACTTTGCACAATATTGTTTATATGTTTCAGGTACACAACATAGTTATTCAAAAATTTTAAAGATTTTATTCCATTTATAGTTATAATAAAAAATTGGCTATATTCTCTGTGCTGTACAATGTATCCTTGTAGCTTTTTTATTTTATACATAGCAGTTTGTACCTCTTAATCCCCTACCCCTCTCTTGTTGCCCCCTCTCTCCCGCCACTGGTAACCACTAGTTTGTTCTCTATATCTGTGAACCTGTTTTTTTTGCTATATTCACTAGTGGTTTTATTTTTGAGATTCCACATATAAATGATCTCATACAGTATTTGTCTTTCTCTGTCTGACTTTATTTCACTTAGTATAATACCCTTCAAGTCCATTCTTGTTGCAGATGGCAGAATTTCATTCTTAATTATGATCGAGTAGTATATATATGCATCACATCTTTATCCATTCATCTTTGATGGACACTTAGATTGCTTGCATGTCTTGGCTATTGTAAATGATGCTATGAATATTGGGGCGCATGTATCTTTTCTAATTAGTGTTTTCATTTTTTTTTTTTTTCAGTTAAATACTCAGGAGTGGATTTGCTGGGTCATGTGATAGTTCTTTTTTTTTTTTTGGCTGTGCTGGGTGTTTGTTGCTGCACTTGAGCTTTCTCTAGTTGTGACGAGTAGGGGCTGCTCTCTAAGTTTCAGTGCGAGGGCTTCTTATTGTGGTGGTTTCTCTTGTTATGTAGATTAGGAATCTGGGCTTCAGTAGTTGAAGCTCATGAGTTCTAGAGTGCGGGCTCAATAGTTGTGGCACAGGGGCTTAGTTGCTCCACAGCATGCGGGATCTTCCTGGACCAGAGCTCATAGTGGTGTCCCCTGCATTGCAAGGTGAATTCTTAACCATTGGACCACCAGGGAAGCCTATTTTTGTTTTTGTTTTTTTTTTGAGAAACCTCCATACTATTTTCCCTAGTGGCTGCACCAATTTATATTCCCAACAACAGTATACAAGGTTTCCTTTTTCTCTACATCCGAACCAACATTTGTTATTTATAGACTTTTTCAGTGATAGCCATTCTGCAGGTGTGAGGTGAAATCTTATTGTGATTTTGATTTGCATTTCTCTGATTAACGATGTTGAGAATCTTTTCATGTTTTGGAATGCACTCTTACTTCCAGAGTACCTGATACTATTGATTTCAGAGTCATTTGGGGATTCCACTTTTAATATCATGCTGATTTTTATCCTCCCAACTGCTAGTATATGATTTTGATTTCTCTGTTCTGCTATTACCACTCATCCATATGCCTCCTATATACCAAAATACATTCCAGAATTTTCTTCCCCAATTCTTGTCCTCATGGGTTGATGTCTTTTATTTTGGAGGCACAATTTGAAAAATTACTTAAATTTGGAATAGGTGATATGCATTTACTTAAAAAATGAAGATTAACAGGTGTGCAGTGAAAAGCTTCCTGCCATCGCTGTCCATCTACCTAGTATCCACCCTCCCCCCACGTTGTTGTTCAGTCACTAAGTCGTGTCCGACTCTTTGCAACCCCATGGACTGGTAACATTATTCTTTTTTTTTTGGTCACGAGGCTTATGGAATCTTAATTCTTTCACCAGGAATTGAACCCCAGGCCATCAGCAATGAAAGTGTGGAGTTCTAACCACTGGACTGCCAGAGAATCCCTTAAAATTATTCTTTATTAATAATATTCTAGTGTTTTCATTCTCTTTCCCCCACTCAACTCTCTGTATCTCATAGAGATTTTAAAAAATTTATTAATAGAACTTGTCATCCATACACAAAAATAAAGAATAATTCTGAAAGGAGGAACAGTTTGAGTCTTATGAACTGTCAAAACAACCACACTGGAAATTCTGGGAACAGAATCCAATGTGAGCAGGAAGAACATAGAGTTAAAAGAAAAGAAGGTCCAGATAAAAGTGAAAGAGTAGAATAGAAACCCCAAGATCTCAGAGACCAAGTTCCCACAGTTTTGAGCTCTTTACAAAAACAGAAGAGGGAGCTATAAAGCCATGAAGTTAAAAAAGCAATCCTGAACCATGCTTCCTTTCTAAACATTCAAGAAAATTGATTTTATATAAAAGAAGGGAAGTCAAATCTCATATAACATTATTACAAGAAAAAAGAGGATAAGGAGCAGAGTAACATCCCTATGGATAATAAGAAAATGTCAGAAAGACAAACAAAACCAATGAAACTTCCATCCTAGTATTTCCAAATGAACTGAGTTTAATAAATGATATAAGATATGAAAGAGCAGCTTAAATTAGAATGAGAAAAATCCAAAAATGAAGTAATAGAATTAAAGAATTAGAAATAACTAAGACTCATTTCAGAAACAAAGACTGAACTAGAAGGAACATAATAAACACAACAGATAATGGCTTAAGAAAAATAGATGAAAAGGAGGAAAGCTTTTAAGATTAAAAAAAAATGAAAAGAAGGGCTTCCCTAGTGGCTCAGTGGTAAAGTATGTACTTACACAGGAGACACAGGTTCAATCCCTGGTCCTGGAAGATCCCACACGCTGTGAAGCAACTAAGCCGGTGCATCACAGCTATTGAGCCTGTGCTCTAGAGCCCAGGAGCCACAACCACTGAGCCCACATGCCATTACTACTGAAGCCCTCACACCCTAGAGCCTGTGCTCTGCAACAAAAGAAGCCACCACAATGAGAAGCCTGCACACTGCAACTAGGGAGTAGGACTCACTCTCTGCAACTAGAGAAAGCCCCACACAGCAGTGAAAACCCAGCACAGCCAAAAATACATAAATAAAATAGTTTAAAAAGAGAGAGAGAAAATGTTCTTAAAAAGATAAGTGAAAAGACTTCTGGTTTCAACTTGGACACATAAGGAACTGAAGAAAAGTAACTCCTATCCTTCAACAGGAAAGAAGTTAGACAGAGAGCAAATTAATGATAGCATGAACTCATCAGAGAACTGAGATCACAGGACAGATGGTCATCCTGAAATCTGGGGAAAAAAACCCGAAAAACTAGTGCCTGCAAGGAGCGCAGAACCAGAGCATTTGCTCATCTGGGGCAGAAGCCACCGGATGCTATATGAGCTGAGAGGAACGTTAACTAGAAATTTTGACAGATTGCTGGAGGCTGAGTGCAGGCTAGAGAGTGTGAAGCTTCTGGGGGTTGCAGGGCAGGTTTTTACTCCAGGAACCCCACCAAGCTCTCACAGTAAGGATATGGGAGAATCTGGAGAAAGTTCCCTCTCTGGCCCCATGGCGGGAGGAGGGAGACAGCAGCCACAATACCAGACCACCTACACTGTCACCTTTTCTGCAGGGGGCAGAGTAATGCTTCTAGGCTGGCTGAGGGACAGCGTCGTATCTTAGTTTTTTGGGGATCTGTGTCCTAGGCTGCGGAGTCCATGAACTGTTTGGGGCTCTTCTTCCCAGTATGTGAAGACTTTGAGTACTTTGGTCTGTGTTTCCAGGGTGTGCGCATGCTTAGTCACTGAGTCATGGCTGACTCTGTGACCCCATGGACTGTAGCCCACCAGGCTCCTCTGTCCATGGGGATTCTCCAGACAAGAATACTGGAGTGGGTTGCCATTCCCTTCTCCAGGGGATCTTCCTGACCCAGAGATCGAACCCAGGTCTCCTGCATTGCAGGAAGATTCTTTACCACTGAGCCACCTGGGAAGCCCGTTTGGGAGTTTCTGACCCACAGTCTGAGGTTCTAAGATGTTTGGGAGTCTGTGTCACATGGATGTGAGGTCACTGAGATATTTGTGTTTCTTTGTCTCAGGCTGTGACTTCCTTTGGCTGTTTGGGGGTCTGTATGTGAGAGTGTGTGGTCTCTAAGCTGTATCTCAGGCTGTGAAGCTTCTGAATCCTTTGTGGTTCTACTTCTCAATGTGTACCTCTCACACTTCTGAGCACGTGCAAGTCTCTGAGCTGATTTGTATTTGACCGTGGCATGAGTTGTCCGAAATCTTTGTGGGTCCATTACCATGGTTGTGAGGTGTTTGATATTTTGAGGGTTGGCATCCCTGACTATTAACATCTCTGAATTTTTGAGGTTTTCTCCTTAATTGAGGCCACATTGCTGTTCTAAGGTATGTCTAGCCATGTGCCAGGTTTCTGAGGTGATTTAGCAACTGTCCGAAATGTGAGATCAATAAGCTTTCTTAAAAAAGATTTTTTTTTTAATGTAACATTGTTCTTTTTTTTTTTTTTTTTGGCTGTGCTGGATCTTGGTTGCAGCACTCGGGATCTCTAGTTGCAGCATGTGGGATCTAGCTCCCTGACCAGTGATTGGACCCAGGCCCCCTGCATTGGGAGCATGGAGTGTTAGCCACTGAACCACCATGGAAATCCCATCAGTAAACTTTTTAATGTCTCTTTGCAGAATGTTAAATGTACAAGTAATTTTGGGAATCTTGTCTTCCAAGTTGTGAAATCTCAAAGGCTGATGGGGACATTTTATCATATGGTGATACTAGGTGCTTAGGGGTTCTGTGTCCCAGGGTGTGAGGTGTCTGAGCTGCTTGAGAGTCTTTGTCTATGTCATGATATCTTTATAGTTTAGTATGTTGAGTCTCTATCCATGGTGTGGGGTATCTGAGTTACTTGGGTCTTTGTTCCACAGAGTGAAATCTCTTAGCTCTTCTCGGTCCCATGGTGTAAGGTCTCTGGGCTTTTGGGAGATCTGTGTCCAAAGTACGAGGTTTCTAAGCTGTCTCATGTCCTATTTTCTTTTTTTTTTTTTTCTTGGCCATGCTGTGTGGCACATGAGATCTTAGTTCCATGACAAGGGATCAAACCCATGCCCCTGCGGTAGAAATATGTGATCTTAACTCCTCTTCCACCAGGTGTCCTGTTTTCTCGGTTGTGCATTCTTTTAAGCTGATTTACCCACTTTCTCCCTGAGTTTGAGGCCTCTGAGCCCTTTGTGGTTTTGCTGTCCAGGGTATGGGGACTGCCAACCTTCGTGAGACTTTTCCCTGATGGTGAGGTTTTGATATTCTATGGGTCTGTATCCCTAAGTATGGAGGCTTTGGCATTTTAAGGTTTGCATTGCTGGTTTTTGTTTGGATGTATGTTTCAGGGCTCTGAGCTGAGGTAATTTAGTTCCCGTGTCCAGAATGTGAGGTCACTCAGCTGTCTGGGTTTCTGTTCAAGATGATAGCACCCAGGCAATTTGTGGGTAGATATCCTTGGACGTGTAGCATCTACAGTTGTTTGGGGGATTTTTTTGTAGAATGAGCTGTCTCTCCTCTGTTTGGGATCAGTTTGTAGGATGTGCTGTTTCTGAACTCTTTCTAGGGCTGTGTCTCTGGGTGTTAAGTTCTCTATGATGCTTTTGTGGAGATGGACCATGTATTGAGGATCTTTGAGCTGATTTAAGTTTTCTGTCTTAGGATCTGATGTTTCCATTCTTTCAGGGTTTCTGTGTCACAAGGTATAAGGTTACAAATCTATTTAGGATTCTGTGTCCATGGTATGAGATGTGTAGCTTTCTGGGGGTCTGTGCCCACCACATGTGGCCTATGAGCTTTTGGAGGATTTGTGATTAAGGATGTATAGTTTCTAAGGTGTTTGGGATCTGGTGTGGGATACCTCTGAGCTCTTTAAGGGTTTGTGTCTGATGTGTGAGGTGTCAGACATGATTGGGGTCTCTGAGGTTTGAGCAGATCTGTGTCAGGGTTGTAGGTCTCAGAACTTTTGGGGGGTTATGTGTCTAATGTATGAGGTATCTAAGTTGTTTACTGGTCTGTTCTGGAGGATGAGGTCTGTGTTATTGGTGGTCTGTGCCTCAGGTTGTAAAATTTCTATACTCTTGGAGGGTCTTTATCCCAGGGTGTAAGGTACCTGGGGGGTTACAGGGTTATGAATTTGGGGGTTCAGTCCATGTGGGAGGTAGCTGAGATTTTCATGGATCTTTGCCAGGATTTGAAGTCATAATGATTTTGAGGCGGGGGGGTGGTGTTTTCATGGTGACTTGTCTCTGATATGCTTTGGTGTCTATATTCATGGGTGCAAAGTCTTTAAGATGTTTCAGTGTCTGTTTTTAGGGTATGATGATTGCTGACAGAAGTCTATATAGTCCATCTATGGTTTTTCCAGTAGTCATGTATGGATGTGAGAGTTGGACCAAAGAATTGATGCTTTTGAACTGTGGTCTTGGAAAAGACTCTTGAGTGTCCCATTGGACTGCAAGGAGATCAAACCAGTCAATCCTAAATGAAATCAATTCTGAATATTCATTGGAAGGACAGATGCTGAAGATCCAATGCTTTGGCCACATGATGTGAAGAGCCAACTCATTAGAAAAGATCCTGATGCTGGGAAAGATTGAATGCAGGAGGGGAAGGGGATGACAGAGGATGAGATGGTTGGATGGCATCACTGACTCAATGGACATGAGTTTGAGCCATCTCTGGGAGATGGTGAAGGACAGGGAAGCCTGGCATGCTGCAGTCCATGGGGTCACAAAGTCAGACACAACTGAGTGATTGAACAACAACAACAAATGATTGGTTTGGGTACTAGAGAGAATGAGCTGAAGCAATGGGAAGAAATTGTCTGAGAGTGGGATACATGAACTTAATATTATACATGTTCCACTTTGGGTGATGATGTCAAGGTTATTTCTGTGGGAGTGAGTGAGGAACTGAGTAGATCACTGGAGGAGAGGAGGTCAAGGAAGGGAGGGCAGGTCTCTGTGCAGAGGTGGAAGGGTCATTTAAACAGAAATCAAATCAGCAAGGTTCAAGGTATTGGAGACAGGGATAGTAATCTAGGAACTAAAGTTCTAGAGAAATGAAAGTTGGTAGATGACTTCAACCAAATTGGGACTCTTATAACATTAGCATTAAAACTGAAGGGTTTTAAGGGGGGAGCTATGAAATCATGTATCTGAAACTTTTGAAAATAGAGTACCTGAAGAACTATGGACAGAGGTTCGTGACATTGCACAGGAGGTGGTAACCAAGACCATACCCAAGAAAAAGAAATGCAAAAAGGCAAAATGGCTCTCTGAGGAGGCCTTACAAATAGCTGAGGAAAGAAAAGAAGTGAAAGGCAAAGGAGAAAAGGAAAGATATACCCATATGAATGCAGAGTTCCAAAGAATAGCAAGGAGAGATAAGAAAGCCTTCCTCAGTGATCAATGCAAAGAAATAGAAGAAAACAACTGAATGGGAAAGACTAGAGATGTCCTCAAGAAAATTACAGATTCCAAGGGAACATTTCATGGAAAGATGGGCACAATAAGGGACAAAAATGGTATGCACCTAACAGAAGCAGAAGATATTAAGAAGAGGTGGCAAGAATACACAGAAGAACTATACAAAAAGGTCTTAATAACCCAGATAACCACGATGGTGTGATCACTCACCTAGAGCCAGACATCCTGGAGTGTGAAGTCAAGTGGGCCTTAGGAAGCATCACTACAAATAAAGCTAGTGAAGGTGATGGAATCCCAGCTGAGCTATTTCAAGTCCTAAAAGATGATGCTGTGAAAGTGCTGCACTCACTATGCCAGCAAATTTGGAAAACTCAGCAGTGGCCACAGGACTGGAAAAGATCAGTTTTCATTCCAATCCCAAAGAAAGGCAATGCCAAAGAATGCTCAAGATCAGATCAGATCAGATCAGTCGCTCAGTCGTGTCCGACTCTTTGCGACCCCATGAATCACAGCACGCCAGGCCCCCCTGTCCATCACCAACTCCCGGAGTTCACTCAGACTCACGTCCATCGAGTCAGTGATGCCATCCAGCCATCTCATCCTCTGTCGTCCCCTTCTCCTCTTGCCCCCAATCCCTCCCAGCATCAGAGTCTTTTCCAATGAATCAACTCTTCGCATGAGGTGGCCAAAGTACTGGAGTTTCAGCTTTAGCATCATTCCTTCCAAAGAAATCCCAGGGCTGATCTCCTTCAGAATAGACTGGTTGGATCTCCTTGCAGTCCAAGGGACTCTCAAGAGTCTTCTCCAACACCACAGTTCAAAAGCATCAATTCTTTGGTGCTCAGCCTTCTTCACAGTCCAACTCTCACATCCATACATGACCACTGGAAAAACCATAGCCTTGACTAGACAAATCTTTGTTGGCAAAGTAATGTCTCTGCTTTTGAATATGCTATCTAGGTTGGTCATAACTTTCCTTCCAAGGAGTAAGTGTCTTTTAATTTCATGGCTGCAGTCACCATCTGCAGTGATTTTGGAGCCCAGAAAAATAAAGTCTGCCACTGTTTCCACTGTTTCCCCATCTATTTGCCATGAAGTGATGGGACCGGATGCCATGATCTTCGTTTTCTGAATGTTGAGCTTTAGGCCAACTTTTTCACTCTCCACTTTCACTTTCATCAAGAGGCTCTTTAGTTTCTCTTCAATTTCTGCCATAAGGGTAGTGTCATCTGCATATCTGAGGTTATTGATATTTCTCCCGGCAATCTTGGTTCCAGCTTGTGCTTCTTCCAGTCCAGCGTTTCTCATGATGTACTCTGCATATAAGTTAAATAAGCAGGGTGACAATATACAGCCTTGACGAACTCCTTTTCCTATTTGGAACCAGTCTGTTGTTCCATGTCCAGTTCTAACTGTTGCTTCCTGACATGCATACAGATTTCTCAAGAGGCAGGTCAGGTGGTCTGGTATTCCCATCTCTTTCAGAATTTTCCACAGTTTATTGCGAGCCACACAGTCAAAGGCTTTGGCATAGTCAGTAAAGCAGAAATAGATGTTTTTTGGAACTCTCTTGCTTTTTCCATGATCCAGCAGATGTTGGCAATTTGATCTCTGGTTCCTCTGCCTTTTCTAAAACAAGCTTGAACATCTGGAAGTTCACGGTTCACATATTGCTGAAGCCTGGCTTGGAGAATTTTGAGCATTACTTTACTAGCATGTGTGATGAGTGCAATAGTGCGGTAGTTTGAGCATTCTTTGGCATTGCCTTTCTTTGGGATTGGAATGAAAACTGCCCTTTTCCAGTCCTGTGGCCACTGCTGAGTTTTCCAAATTTGGTGGCATATTGAGTGCAGCACTTTCACAGCATCATCGTTTAGGACTTGAAATAGCTCAACTGGAATTCCATCACCTCCACTAGCTTTGTTCATAGTGATGCTCTCTAAGGCCCACTTGACTTCACATTCCAGGATGTATGGCTCTAGGTGAGTGATCACACCATCGTGATTATCCAGGTCGTGAAGATCTTTTTTGTACAGTTCTTCTGTGTATTCTGGCCACCTCTTCTTAATATCTTCTGCTTCTGTTAGGTCCATACCATTTCTGTCCTTTATCGAGCCCATCTTTGCATGAAATGTCCCCTTGGTATCTCTGATTTTCTTGAAGAGGTCTCTAGTCTTTCCCATTCTGTTATTTTCCTCTATTCCTTTGCACTGATCACTGAGGAAGGCTTTCTTATCTCTTCTTGCTATTCTTTGGAACTCTGCATTCAGATGCTTATATCTTTCCTTTTCTCCTTTGCTTTTTGCTTCTCTTCTTTTCATAGCTATTTGTAAGGCCTCCTCAGACAGCCATTTTGCTTTTTTGCATTTCTTTTCCATGGGGATGGTCTTGATCCCTGTCTTCTGTACAATGTCACGAACCTCATTCCATAGTTTATCAGGCACTCTATCAGATCTAGGCCCTAAAGGTCCGATGCTGTAAAGAGCAATATAGCATAGGAACCTGGAATGTCAGGTCCGTGAATCAAGGCAAATTGGAAGTGGTCAAACGAGATGGCAAGAGTGAATGTCGACATTCTAGGAATCAGCGAATTCAAATGGACTGGAATGGGTGAATTTAACTCAGATGACCATTATATCTACTACTGCGGGCAGGAATCCCTCAGAAGAAATGGAGTAGCCATGATGGTCAACAAAAGAGTCCGAAATGCAGTACTTGGATGCAATCTCAAAAACGACAGAATGATCTCTGTTCGTTTCCAAGGCAAACCATTCAATATCACAGTAATCCAAGTCTATGCCCCAACCAGTAACGCTGAAGAAGCTGAAGTTGAACGGTTCTATGAAGACCTACAAGACCTTTTAGAACTAACACCCAAAAAAGATGTCCTTTTCATTATAGGGGACTGGAATGCAAAAGTAGGAAGTCAAGAAACACCTGGAGTAACAGGCAAATTTGGCCTTGGAATACAGAATGAAGCAGGGCAAAGACTAATAGAGTTTTGCCAAGAAAATGCACTGGTCATAACAAACACCCTCTTCCAACAACACAAGAGAAGACTCTACACATGGCCATCACCAGATGGTCAACACCAAAATCAGATTGATTATATTCTTTGCAGCCAAAGATGGAGAAGCTCTATATACTCAGCAAAAACAAGACCAGGAGCTGACTGTGGCTCAGACCATGAACTCCTTAGTGCCAAATTCAGTCTTAAATTGAAGAAAGTAGGGAAAACCACTAGACCATTCAGGTATGACCTAAATCAAATTGGAGGCTAATTACTTTACAATATTGTAGTGGTTTTTGCCATACATTGACATGAATCAGCCATGGATGTTTATGTGTGCTCCATCCTGAACCCTCCTCCAACCTCCCTCCCCATCCCATCCCTCAGAGTTGTCCCAGTGCACCGGCTTTGAGTGCCCTGTTTCATGCATTGAACTTGGACTGGTGATCTATTTCACATATGGTAATATACGTGTTTCTGGAGAAAGCAATGGCACCCCACTCTAGTACTCTTGCCTGGCAAATCCCATGGACAGAGGAGCCTGGTAGGCTGTAGTCCATGGGGTCACTAACAGTCGGACACGACTGAGTAACTTCACTTTCACTTTTCACTTTCATGCATTGGAGAAGGAAATGGCAACCCACCCCAGTGTTCTTGCCTGGAGAATCCCAGGGATGGGGGAGCCTGGTGGGCTGCCGTCTATGGGGTCGCACAGAGTCAGACACGACTGAAGTGACCTAACAGTAACAATATACATGTTTCAATGCTATTCTCTCAAATCATCCCACCCTCACCTTCTCCCACAGAGTCCAAAAATCTGTTCTTTATACCTGTGTTTCTTTTGCGGTCTTGCATATAGGGTCATTGTTACAATCTTTCTAAATTCCATATATATGCATTAGTATACTGTATAGGTGTTTTTCTCTCTGACTTACTTCACTTTGTATAATAAGCTCCAGTTTCATCCACCTCACTAGAACTGATTTAAATGTGTTCTTTTCAATGGCTGATTAATATTCCATTGTGTATATGTACCACAGCTTTCTTATCCATTCATCTGCCAATGGACATCTAGGTTGCTTCCACATCCTAGTTATTGTAAACTGTGCTGCGATGAACATTGGGGTACACGTGTCTCTTTCAATTCTGGTTTTCTTGATGTGTATGCCCAGCAGTGGGACTGCTGGGTCATATGGCAGTTCTATTGACAGTTTTTTAAGGAATCTCCACACTGTTCTCCAATAGTGGCTTTACTAGTTGCATTCCCACCAACAGTCTAAGAGGGTTCCCTTTTCTCCACACCAGCATTTGTTTGTAGACTTTTTGATAGCAGCCATTCTGATGGGCATGAGATGGTACCTCATTGTGGTTTTGATTTGCATTTCTCTGATAATGAGTGATGTTGAGCATCTTTTCATGTGGTTGTTAGTCATCTGTATGTCTTCTTTGTAGAAATGTCTGTTTAGTTCTTTTTGATTTGGTCATTTATTTTTCTGGTATTGAGCTGCATGAGCTGTTTGTATATTTTTGAGATTAATTCTTTGTCAGTTGCTTCATTTACTGTTATTTTCTCCCCTTCTGAAGGCTATCTTTTCACCTTGCTTATAATTTCCTTTGTTGTGCAAAAGCTTTTAAGTTTAATTAGGTACGATTTGTTTATTTTTGCTTTTATTTCCATTACTTTGGGAGGTGGATCATAGAGGATCCTGCTGTGATTTATGTCGGAGAGTGTTTTGCCTATGTTTTCCTCTAAGAGTTTTATAGTTTCTGGTCTTACATTTAGATCTTTAATCCATTTTGAGTTTATTTTTGTGTATGGTGTTAGAAAGTGTTCGTTTCACTCTTTTACAGGTGGCTGACCAGTTTTCCCAGCATGATTTGTTAAAGAGATTGTCTTTTCTCCATTGTATATTCTTGCCTCCTTTGTCAAAGATAAGGTGTCCATAGGTGTGTGGATTTATCTCTGGGCTTTCTGTTTTGTTCCATTGATCTATATTTCTGTCTTTGTGCCAGTACCATACTGTCTTGATGACTGTAGCTTTGTAGTATAGGCTGAAGTCAGGCAGGTTGATTCCTCCAGTTCCATTCTTCTTTCTCAAGATTGCTTTGGCTATTCAAGTTTTTTTTATTTCTATACAAATTGTGAAATTATTTGTTCTAGTTCTCTGAAAAAATACTGTTGGTAGCTTGTTAGGGATTGCATTGAATCTGTAGATTGCTTTGGGTAGTATACTCATTTTCACTATATTGATTTTTCTAATCCATGAACATGGTATATTTCTCCATATATTTGTGTCCTCTTTGATTTCTTTCATGAGTGTTTTATAGTTTTCTATATATAAGTCTTTTGTGTCTTTAGGTAGATTTATTCCTAAGTATTTTATTGTTTTCATTGCAATGGTGAATGGAATTGTTTCCTTAATTTCTCTGTTTTATCATTGTTAGTGTATAGGAATGCAAGGGATTTCTATGTATTAATTTTATATCCTGAAATTTTACTACATTCATTGATTCTGGACTCTCCAGGCCACAATACTGGAGTGAGTAGCCTTTACCCTTCTCCAGGGGATCTTCCCAACCCAAGAATTGCATTGGGGTCTCCTGCATTTCAGGCGGTTTCTTTACCAACTGAGCTATGAGGGAAGCCCTATGTTCATTACCAACTGATGCACTGCAGGTGGGTTCATTACCAGTTGAGCTATGAGGGAAGCCCTATATTCATTGATTAGCTCTAGTAATTTTCTGATGCTGTCTTTAAGGTTTTCTATGAAGAGGATCATGTCATCTGCAAACAGTGAGAGTTTTACTTATTCTTTTCCAATCTGGATTCCTTTTATTTTTTTTTCTTCTCTGATTGCTGTGGCTAAAACTTTCGAAACTATGTTGAATGGTAGTGGTGAGGGTGGGCACTGTTGTGTTGTTCCTGACTTTAGGGGAAATGCTTTCAATTTTTAACCATTGAGGATAATGTTTGCTGTGGGTTTATCATATATGAATTTTATTATGTTGAGGTATGTTCCTTCTATGCCTGCTTTCTGGAAGGTTTTTATCATAAATGGATGTTGAATTTTGTCAAAGGCTTTCTTTGCATCTATTAAGGTAATCATATGGTTTTTATCTTTCAGTTTGTTAATTTGGTATATCACATTGATTGATTTGCACATATTGAAGAATCCTTGCATCCTTGGGATAAAGCCCGCTTGGTCATGATGTATGATCTTTTTAATATGTTGTTGGATTCTGTTTGCTAGAATTTTGTTAAGGATTTTTGCATCTATGTTCATCAGTGATATTGGCCTATAGTTTTCTTTTTTGGTGGCACCTTTGTCTGGTTTTGCTATTAGGGTGATGGTGGTCTCATAGAATAAGTTTCGCAGTTTACCTTCCTCTGCAGTTTTCTGGAAGAGTTTGAGTAGGATAGGTGTTAGTTCATCTCTAAATTTTTGGTAGAATTCACCTGTGAAGCATTCTAGTTCTGGGATTTTGTTTGTTGGAAGATTTCTGATTACAGTTTCAATTTCTGTGCTTGTGATGGGTCTGTTAAGATTTTCTATTTCTTCCTGATTTGGTTTTGGAAGGTTATACTTTTCTAAGAATTTGTCCATTTCTTCCAAGTTGTCCATTTTATTGGCATATAGTTGCTAATAGTAGTCTCTTCTGATCCTTTGTATTTCTGTGTTGTCTGTTGTGATTTCTCCATTTTCATTTCTAATTTTGTCGATTCGATTCTTCTCCCTTTTTTCTTGATGAGTCTGGCTAATGGTTTGTCTATTTTATTTATCTTCTTAAAGAGCCAGCTTTTAGTTTTTTTAATCTTTGCTATGGTCTCCTTTGTTTTTCATTTATTTCTGCCCTAATTTTTATGATTTCTTTCCTTCTACTAACCCTGGGGTTCTTCATTTTTTCTTTTTCTAGTTACTTTAGGTATAAGGTTAGGTTATTTATTTGATTTTTGTCTTGTTTCTTGAGGTAAGCTTGTATTGCTATGAGCCTTCCCCTTAGCACTCCTTTTACTGAATCCCATAGGTTTTTGGTTGTTGTGTTTTCATTTTCATTTGTTTCTATGCATATTTTAATTTCTTTTTGGATTTCTTCTGGATTTGTTGGTTTTTCAGAAGTGTGTTGTTTAGCCTCCATATGTATGTATTTTTAATAGTTTTTTTTTTTTCCTGTAGTTGACATCTAATCTTACCACATCGTGATCGGAAAAGATGCTTGAAATTATTTCAAATTTTTTGAATTTACCAAGGCTAGATTTATGGCCCAGGATGTGATCTATTCTGGAGAATGTTCCATGTGCACTTGTGGAATTCTCTTACTTTTTCTATGATCCAGTGGATGTTGGCAATTTGATCTGGTTCCTCTGCCTTTTCTAAATCCAGATTGAACATCTGGGAGTTCATGATTCACGTGCTGTTGAAGCCTCGCTTGGAGAATTTTGAGCATTACTTTGCTAGTGTGTGAGATGAGTGCAGTTGTGTGGTCTTGCCTGGAAAATCCCATGGACGGAGGAGCCTGGTGGGCTGCAGTCCATGGGGTCGCTAAGAGTCGGACACAACTGAGCGACTTCACTTTCAGTTTTCACTTTCATGCATTGGAGAAGGAAATGGCAACCCACTCCACTGTTCTTGCCTGGAGAATCCCAGGGACGGGGGAGCCTGGTGGGCTGCCGCCTATGGGGTCGCACAGAGTTGGACATGACTGAAGCGACTTAGCAGTAGCAGCAGCAGCAGTTGAGCATTCTTTGGCATTGCCTTTCTTTGGGATTGGAATGAAAACTGACCTTTTCCAGTCCTGGGGCCACTGCTGAGTTTTCCAAATTTGCTGGTATATTGACTGCAGCTCTTTCACAGCATCATCGTTTAGGACTTGAAATAGCTCAGCTGGAATTCCATCACTTCCACTAGCTTTGTTTGTAGTGATGCTTCCTAAGGCCCACTTGACTTCACACTCCAGGATGTCTGCTGCCTCTAGGTGAGTGATCACACCATCATGGTTATCTGTGTCATGAAGATCTTTTTTGTATAGTTCTTCTGTGTATTTTTGCCACTTCTTAATATCTTCTGCTTCTGTTAGGTCCATACCATTTCTGCCCTTTATTGTGCCCATCTTTGCATAAAATGCTCCCTTGGTATCTCTAATTTTCTTGAAGAGATCTCTAGTTTTTCACATTCAATTGTTTTCCTCTATTTCTTTGCATTGATAACTGAGGAAGGCCTTCTTATATCTTCTTGCTATTCTTTGGAACTCTGCATTCAGATGGGTATATCTTTCCTTTTCTCCTTTGCCTTTCACTTCCTTTCTTTTCTCAGCTATTTGTAAGGCCTCCTCAGACAACCATTTTGCCATTTTGCATTTCTTTTTCTTGGGGATGGTCTTGATTACTGCCTCCTGTACAGTGTCACGAACCTCTGTCCATAGTTCTTCAGGCAGTCTGTTTATAAGATCTAATCCCTTGAATCTATTTGTCACTTCCAGTTTATAATTGTAAGGGATTTGATTTAGGTCATACCTGAATGGTCTAGTGGTTTCCCCTATTTTCTTCAATTTAAATCTGAATTTTATAATAAGGAGTTCATGATCTGAGCCACAATCAGCTCCTGGTCTTTTTTTTTTTTTTTTCTGATTGTATGGACTTTCTCCATCTTTGGCTGCAAAGAATGTAATCAATATGATTTCAGTATTGACCATCTGGGGGTGTCCATGTGTATGTAATCTTCTCTTGTGTTGTTGGAAGAGGGTGTTTGCTATGACCAGTGCATTCTCTTGGCAAAACTCTGTGAGCATTTTCCCTTCTTCATTGTGTACTCCAAGGCTAAACTTGCCTGTTACTCCAGGTATCTCTTGGCTTCCTGCTTTTCCATTCCAGTCCCCTATGATGAAAAGGACATCATTTTTTGGTGTTAGTTCTAGAAGATCTTGTAGGTCATCATAGAACTGTTCAGCTTCTTTGGCATTAGTGATTGGGGCATGTACTTGGATTACATGTGATACTGAATGGTTTGCCTTAGAAACGAACAGAGATCATTCTGTCATTTTTGAGATTGCACCAAGGTACTGCATTTCAGACTCTTTTGTTGACTATGAGGGTCACTCCCATTTTTTCTAAGGGATTCTTGCCGACAGTAGTAAATATAATGGTCACTGGAGTTAAATTAGCCCATTCTAGTCCATTTTAGTTCACTGATTACTAAAGCGTTATGTTCCCTCTTGCCATCTCCTGTTTGACCATTTCTAATTTACCTTGATTCATGGACCTAACATTCCAGGTTCCTATACAGTATTGTTCTTACAGCATCGGACTTTACTTCCAGCACTAGTCACATCCACAGCTGGGCATTGTTTTCGCTTTGGTTCTGTCTCTTCATTCTTTTTGGCGTTATTTTTCCACTCGTCTCCAGTGGCATACTGGGCACCTACTGACCTATCTTTCAGTGTCATTTTTTTTTTGCCTTTTCATTCTGTTCATGGGGTTCTCAAGGCAAGAATGCTGTAGTGTTTTGCAATTCCCTTCTCCAGTGGACCACGTTTTGTCAGAACTCTCCACCATGACCCATCCACCTTGGGTGACCCTACATGGCATGGCTCATAGTTTCATTGAATTAGACAAGGCCGTGGTCCAGGTGATCAGTTTTTATTCACATAGCATAATGTTTTCAAAATTCATCAACATTGTAATATATATCGTACAGCATGACTTCATAACTTTTTATGACTGAGTAATAGTTTGTAGTACGTATATACTTCATTTTGTTTATCCATTCATCTGCTGATGATTATATGGGCTATTTCCATATTTTGACTACTGTGAATAATAATGTTGTTAACACACATGCATATGTATTTGTTGAGTACCAGTTTTCAGTTCTTTTGGGTGTTTACCTAGGAGCGGAATTGCTGGATTAGGTGGTAATTCTTGTTTTTTGAGGTAGGAGCGGTTGTGCTATGTGGCATGTGGGATCTTAGTTCCCCAGTGAGGGATCAAACCTGTGTTCCCTGCCTTGGGAGCATGGAATATTAACCACTGGCCTTCTAGGGAAGTCCCTGGATCAGATGATAATTCTATGTTTAGCTTTATATTTGTTTAGGTTTTTGAGGAACTGCCCAACTGTTTCCACTGTGCTGAACCATTTTATAGTTCTGCTAGGTGTGTATGTGAAAGTCGCTCAGTTGTGTCCAACTCACTGCGACCACATGGAGTCAATTGTGATCCCATACAGTTCATGGACTTCTCTGGGCCAGAATACTGGAGTTGGTAGCCATTCCCTTCTCCGGGGGATCTTCCCAACCCAGGGATTGAACCCAGGTCTCCCATGTTACAGGTGGATTCTTTACCAGCTGAGCCACCAGGGAAGCCTAGTAGTGTATGAGGGTTCCAATTTCTCCACATCCTCACCAACACTTAATTTTCTGTTTTTTTTTTTTTTTTTAATTATAGCAGTCCCATTGGGAATGGTACCTCATTGTGGATTTGATTTGCATTTTCCTAATTATGAATGATGTTGAGCATCATTTCATGTGCTTTCTAGTCATTTGAATATCTTCTTCAGAGAAATTTCTGTTCAAGTCCTTTGCCCATTTTAAAAATCATATTTTTTTTTTCTTTTTGTTGTTGAGTTGTAAGACTTTTTAAAAATATATTCTGGATGCTAAACCCTATCAGACACATGATTTGCAAACACTTTCTCCTATTCCATAGGTTCTTTTTGCTTTCCTGATAATGTTCTTTGGTGCATAAAATTTTTTATTATCGATGAAGTCCAATTCATCTATTTTGTCTTTTGTTGTGTGTACTTTTGGTGTTATACCTAAGAATTCATTTTCTGTTTTTTAAAATTTATTCTATTGAAGTATAGTTAATTTACAGTGTGATAACTTCTGGTGTATAACAAAATGATTCAGATATACATATATTTGTTTGTTTGTTTTTTGTTTTGGCCACACAGCATGGCTTGCAGTATCTTCCTCAACCAGGGATTGAACCTGAGCCATGGCAGCGAAAGTCATGTCTGATGGTTTGCAACCCCATGGACTGTAGCCCATGAGGCTCCTCTGTCCATGTGATTTTCCCAGCAAGAATACTGTAAATGGGTTGCCATTTCCCCTTCCAGGGGATCTTCTTGACCCAGGGATTGAACCCATGTCTCCTGCACCGCAGGCAGATTCTTTACTGCCGAGCTACCAGGGAAGCCCTAAGCCACTAGGGAGCTCTCTATGCATTCTTTTCGTATTCTTTTCCATTATGATTTATCACAGGATATTGGATAATAGGACCTTGTTGTTTATCCATTCTCTATATAACAGTTTGCATCTGCCAATCCCAAACTTCCAACCCATCCTTCCCCCATCCCCTCTCCCCAAACCCCTCTCCCCCTTGGAAACCACAAGTCTGTTCTCTGTGAGTCTGTTTCTGTTTGGTGTATATGTTGATTAGTATCATATTTTAGATTCCACATAAGTGATATCATATGGTACTTGTCTTTCTCTTTATGACTTGCTTTACTTACTGCGGTAATCTCTAGGTCCATCCATGTTGTTGCAAATGGCATTATTTCATTCTTTTTTGTGCCCAAGTAGTATTCCACTGTATATATGTACCCCGTTTTCTAAGAATCCATTTTTTAAAATTTTTAGTTAAATTAATTTCTTTAGGTTGTGCTGGGTTTTTGTTGCTGCACTGGCTTTTCTCTAGTTGCGGCAAGTAGGAGCTACTCTCTATTGAAGTGTATGGGCTTCTCATTTTGGTGGTTTCTCTTGTAGCAGAGCATGGACTCTAGGGCACGTGGACTCAGTAGTTGTGGTTCGAGGGCTTCAGAGTGCAGGCTCAATAGTTGTGGAGCATGGGCTTAGTTGGGCTTCCCTGGTGGTGCAGGTGGTAAAGAATCTGCCTGCAGTGCAGGAGACCAGGGTTTAATCCCTGGCTTGGGAAGATCCCCTGGAGGAGGAAATGACTACCCACTCCAGTGTTCTTGCCTGGGAAATCCCATGGACAGAGGAGCCTGACAAGTTACAGTCCATGGGGCCACAAAGCGTCGGACACAATTGAGTGACTAACACACACGCACACATCTGTGCACATGACACACACACGCACGCACAGACACACACATACACGCACATATTGGCTTAGTTGCTCCATGGTATGTGGGATCTTCTCAGACCAGGGATCAAACCTGTGCCTCCTGCATTGGCAGGTGGTTTCTTTACCACTGAGCCACCAGGGAAGCCCTAAGAATCCATTTTTAAATCTAAGGTCATGAAGATTTACTAGAGCCTCTTGGGGTGGGGCTCATCTCATGGCTCTTGGTATGTTGCTATTCCTTATGGTCACTTTCTAACCCAACTCTACCCCCTATCCTGGGTCTCAGTGGAAGAGGCTACTTTGCCACCCAGGATCTTCCCCTTGATGCTCAGTTGCTAAGTGACCAAGGTAACCCATGCCTAGGGATTCCCCCCTCAAGATTTTGCTTCATTATCATCCATGCTGCTGCCTCTGGCTTTAGAACAACTGCAGTGAATTGACCTCGACTTGATTGAAGGTGTTTTTCTGGTACCACCCAGAACTAGTGTGTGTGTGCTAAGTCTCTTCTAAATGCAAATTATTTCTAAATCATCAAGAATTCAACACGTTGATTTTTCAGCAAATTAGCTTTCATCAGTTGAGTTTTAGGAGATTTGATGGTTTGGTGAGTTGGCCAGCTTGTCTATTGCTTTGTGTGTGTGTGTGTGTGTATATAAATATATTTGTTTTGTAAGGAACTGGGTCATGCCATTATGGATGCTGTGCTTCTGAGAACTCTGAAAACCTCTGAGTTTCTGCCACTTTCAGGGCCCAGGGATGGTGGGAGAGGCAGAGGAACCCTCCCTAGAGGGACTGGGCCTGACTGGGCAGGCAGAGGCTCCTCTTAGCTCAGCAGCGCCTCCTTGCTGCTGATCAGTGCAGGCACGCTTAGGGCTACAACCCTATCCAGCTCCTGGGTGTAAGGTCCCTAGGAGCCAAGGGTGGTTGCAGGGAGTATGCCCAGTGTGGGAACTGTTGGATATAGGATTAGCTCAACGCCCCTGACCTGATAGGTACTGTGACTTCACCTTCGACCCAGTCCGCCCTGCCCTCCTTCAGGGCCATGAGCAGTGAGGCTAACAGCCAAGGGTGGGGGAAATCTCACATTTCACACTGAGAAATCTTTTAATTCAACAATCAATTCCTTACTAAGCACCTGCACTATCCTAGCTGCTGGGGACACTGTGGTGAACAGAACAGATAGAAATCCCTGCTCCCCAGGATGCTGTCATTCTGGCAGGGACAGCAAACAGTGAACAAAGGAATCAGTACATGATGTCAGAAGGATTAATGCCCTAAAGAAAGTAAAGCAGGGAGGTGAAGTAGAGCAGACTGAGGGAGTGATCACTTACCAGTGGTGATCAGAGAAGGCGTCTCTGAGGTGAAACATGAACTGAAACCAGAACAGTGATCTGAAGGAGCTAGCTATGCATTGGCCTGGGGGATGGGTGCTCCAGACAGAGGACAGCAGAAAGGTCCTGAGTTGGGAATAGGCTTGGCTAGTGACAAGGATGCAATAAGGGCAGAGATGCTTCTGGCTTGGGTTTTTCCAGGCACACACTCCATCTTGGCTCAATGTGGTAACACAGGGGAGAAGAAGGAAGGGGACAGGAGGGAGGGGAGAGGCTCTCTTGGAGTGGGGCTGGTGAAGGTGGTAGTGGGAAGATAAGCACAGGAGGTAGGTGTGGATATCTGGCATTTGGGTGACTCCGCTGGGAGTGGGACCAGCATAGAGTTTATCCTTGAGGATTTAGTAAGTCAGGATTATAATGGGGAGGGTAGAGGGGGATTGGAAGTATGGGGCACTTCTGGACTCTTTGGAGGACCCCTCCCTCCCTCCCTCCTTCATTCATTCTCTCCCTTCCTGGGGGAAGTTCTACATCTGGGGAGAGCCCTGGATACAGGTGGCAGGTGCTTCCCAACCAGTGGATCACCTAACTCTCATAGTTCATGCCTGAGCTGTAAGATGGTGGGCTTGGCCTGTGGGAGTGAAGATTCTAGATCAGAGTCATCTTGCTGTCTCTCTCTTTCAGTCAGAGGTACAGACACAGCCCCCTAAGTGACCCAGAGACACCCATGTACAATGACCATGGGTTATTCACACAGCCACAGCATGCAAACCCAGACATAGGCACACAGACTCTGACATACACAATAGCAAACTATGCAATAGCAAACAGAAACACCCAGTACTGTGACCATCAGTCACTCACAAAGGAACATAAATCCCATAGATACCCACGTGCCACGTGGAGACACACAGCTCATGAGCACAGGTATGAGCAGAGCCTATGTAGGCTAACACAGCAATGCCTAACCAGAGCTATACAGACACAACAACACACGTACATACACAAGAATAGGTGATGAGAAGCAAAGGGGCATGCAAACTGGGGTCACATACACCCAGAAGCAGCCATAGAAATTCTCCTGAAACACAGTGTCAGACATAGGCACACAGAAGGGAATATGTTTGTCACATCTGGTGATGGTGATATCCAGTATGGTCTTTTTGGGATGTGGCAATCATTAGTGATCACTGCCTGGATCTATATTTTCCTTAGGAGGTAGGCTGTAGTGAAAAAAAAAAAAGAAGTAAAAAAGGCACAGTCAAACATAATTATGGACCATAGCTTTTAAGTTGGGTAAGGAGGGAACCGAGGACATGAGAGAGGTCTGGAACAGTGAAAATGTAGTAGGGTCAATAAATTCTGGGTCCTAATAGGGTTGAAGGATGTGATGGTTAATTTTATATGTCAACTTGACTGGGCTGTGGGGTGCTTCCTATTCCCATGACCATGTGCTCTGCTGGTCTAGAGGTCTTAGTTCTAAAAGGAGGAATGCTTCCATCAGGAGATGCAACAATAATTCCACTGAAATGAAAGTTTAGATCTACTGCCCCACTGCTTTGATCTTTTTATGCCTCTGAATCAATGGTAAAGAAGGGAGTTACTGGGGTGACTGATTCTGACTACCAAGGGGAAATTGGACCACTACTCCACAATGGAAGTGAGGAAGACATCTGGAATACAGGTGATCTCTTAGTAATACAAGTAATATAGGTAATCATCTGATGATTAAGGACAATGGAAAAATTACAACAACCCAATTCAGGCAGGGCTATTAATGGCCCAGATCCTTCAAGAATAAAGGTAAAGAACCACAACCAGCTGATGTTCTTGCTGAAAGCAAAGGGAATATGGAATGGGTTGTGGAGGAAGGTGGTTATGAATACCAACTACAAGCACGTGACCAGTTACAGAAACAACAACTGTAACTGTGAATACTTCCTCCTTATTTTCTGCTATACTAAATTTTTGTGCCCCTCATAATTCATATGTTGCAACCATAATCCCCAATGTGTTGGACTTTGGTGGGTTTTTTTTTAACTTTTATTTTCTTTATTTAAAAAAATTTATTTTATATTGGAGTATATAGCTGATTAACAATATTGCATTAGTTGTTGGAAGAAGAGGTGGTGGTCAAAGAGGGAGAACCTTGAAACTGAGGTTGTAGAGTGGTTGCAGTTAATGTTACTGATATAGGTTAGGGTATAATGATGGGAGTAGGTGGCTAAAGGAGGATAAGCACAATATTAATGGAGAAGAAATGCTCATGGAACAGAGAGACTAGAGGTTTAGAATGTGTATTTTTTTAATTTAAATACTTATTTATCTATTTTGGCTGTACTGGGTCTTAGTTGTGGCATGTGGGCTCTCTACTTGTGGCATGCGGGCTCCAGAGCCCACAGGCTCAGTAGTTGGGGTTTAGTTTCTCCATGGCATGTGAGGTCTTGCCTTGGATTGAACCCACATCCTCCACATTGCAAAGCAGATTCTTAACCACTGGACCCCCAGGGAAGTGCCTGGAATGTGTATTTTTGAATCCACCATCATGCAGATTTTGAAATCACCAAGGTTCTGAACAAGAGAGGAATTGAAGAGGGTGACAGTGAGCCAGGGAAAATAATCCCCAAAACCTAAAGAGGAATGATGAGGGGTGTGGCAGATGACTGTAACAAAGATGCAGAGAAGTCCATGTAGACTGATACTTGTGCCTCAAAGGAGCTGGAGGGCTTCCTGAGTAGGGAGAGAGCATGATCTGGGGGCTGCACATGAAGTACAAGGACATCTATGCCTCCTAAATCACTGGTCTGAGAGCTGTGGGAGTAAATTCACTGCTCAAGAGGGCTTCACTATTGTCCAGGAAGATTCGTGTTTCCACTGGAGCAAGAAGGCAAATTCAGCCTTCAGGGAAGAGGTTGAGAATGGAGGGATTCTGCTGATGACTAAGTGTGAGTTCTAGAAGGCAAGTTCTCACAAGATGGGTCAGAAAAGAGAGTTTGGGGACTTCTGTTTCCAGCCATGATGGAGTAACAGGGACTAGAATTACTTTCTTGCCTTAACTAAAAAACCAGATAAAATACATGGAACAATGGTTTATAGATATTAGACAACAGGAAACATGAGACCCTGTTTCCTCAGAGAAAGCAAACAAATGAATGAACCATATGATTACCTGGAGAGAATTTCCATGTTCAGTGCAAGGATGTGTGTGTGTGTGTGTAGGGGGGAAGGACTCAAAAATAGCCTGGTTGTCTCCATGAATTTAGAAGACACAGTTAAGAGTTTGTGGCAGTCACAGCAGCTAGAGTTCTCAGAACAGGCAGAGTGCTATGGAGGAGAGAGCTGCACACAGAGAAAAAGCTGTGGAGATCTACAGAGGGTTCCCTTCAAGTCTTCAACCAAGTACCAATCAGAATACATATGTGATGAAATTGTCTGAGGCCAGAGAAAGGCCACTGAAAAGGATCAGGAGGAGCAATTATCAGAGACAGGAATAGTTCATCTCCAGACCAGCTTACGTGGAAGAACCTCCTAGTACATGAGGCATTGAATAGAGAACTCAGGAAGGTATTGCCTCGGTACTAAAGTGGTGGTAGTGGTTTAGTCGCTAAGTTGTGTCTGACTCTTGTGACCCCGTGGACTATAGCCTGCCAGGCTCCTATGTCCATGGGATTCTCCAGGCAAGAATACTGGAGTGGGTTGCCATTTCCTTCTCCAAGGAATCTTCCCAACCCAGGAATCAAACCTGGGTCTCCTGCATTGCAGGCAGATTCTTTACTGACTGAGCTACGAGGGAAGTAGCTATCAATCAAATTAGCCCTGGACTAAAGGCTCTTCAGATCCTGCCTAAAAAAACTTAAAAGCAAGCCTCAAAAGGATCAAACTGATTAACTGTATCCTAGAACAAAGCCCAATCCCACCCCCCAATTTTTTAAGTACCAAATAAAAAAAGCTCTCACATTTTACTCATTATAAAATTTACAATGTCTGGCAGCCAGTAAAACAGAGAAGCAAGAAAGTACAACCCATAATAAAGGGGAAAAGAATCCATAGAAAATGACCCAAATGATAGAACCAGTAGACAAAGAACATTAAAACAGCTATTACAAATATAATCCATATGTTCAAGAAGGCAGAGGAGAGCATAAGCAGGGCTGAAATAGAGCACCCAAGGAAGACCCTACCCCACCCCCTGCCCCCCTCAAACTCAGAGCTGAGATCCAGTCCCTATTGGAGAGTATATGGTTGTGGTTCTCTGAGTGGTGGGACTTGCTAGAAATCTGCTTTCTGGAACTTGGCAGAAATCTACCCTCTAGGGTGCCAAAGAAGGCAGTTCATGGGGAAAGTGTGTCATTCGAGGCACTCTGCTACAAAACTACCTGAGGGAGGGTGCGGGGTGGGAGGCGGTGCGGGGAGTTGCTGGCCACTGGGCACTGCTGGTTGTCAAGTGTGTTTGTTGCAAGAACTGGAGATGCTGTGTGAGTGCTTCACAAGCGGAGGCAAACTGCTACAGGACTGGCTGATGTGGGATTCCAGGGAGGAGCAGCTGGCCTCTGTGCTGGCGGTCACCACGCACGGCAGGAGCCAGGCACTGGAGGATGTGTGGGTGCTTCACGCCCCTAGTGCTGGAGAAAGATGTGTGTGTTGCAGGATCCTGTGGAGTGGACACCCCAGGGCCAGTAAGCAAAAACCACTTTCTTCCTTGTAGTGTCTCTCTAGCTCTACTGGCCAAAATTCAGGGCTGGCTGGCAAAGGAAAAAATATTTAAATGGACCAGATCCATTCGTGCAGAGCAGGCAAGTATAGAGAGTGGATTTGAAGCCAAGAGGAAAAAATCAGTATGTGGCACAGTCCACCCCTTTGACTACTCAGCTTCTGTGTGCACCCTTTTGAATCCTTGAATTCTTGCACAGCAAAACAGTTTTATTTCTACCTAACAAGATATAGCTGTCTTGTAAGAGAGGAAGTTATGACTGTCTCCCCCAAATGAGGAGACACACAGTCCCAAAGCCATTGTATCCATTGCTGGCTGTTAACTATTCCTCAAATTTAATGATAGTCCCATTGATACTCCATTATCTAAAGACTAAATTAGAAAATTAACTTCTAACAACTATTTGTACATAAAATAAAAATCAGGAGAAAGAAAAAGAAAATGGCTGGTGCATACAAATAAACAAATATAACAAGCAAAAAGAAAATAGGCAAAGCTACAGTAGTACTCATTTCTGTATTTGATCATGAGGCTGAAGTCACCGTCAATGACTTCCTTCTTCCACTACCCATTCTGTATTTCCCCTGCCTTCTTCCAGAACCTCAGATGCTGTTTCACCTGATGGAGTGGCTCAAACTTTCATTCCTGAGTCTTCAATCATCCTGCCAGTTTTTGGTTGCTGTAATTCTCTATTATTTTTTACTATTGGGCATATAAGTACTAAGAGGCACCCCAGATAATCCTCTGGGCTGCAGACATAGTCCTCATTGCCTTTGTTGTATAGCACCAACCTGATTTCCCCTTGGTAATGAAGATCAACCATTCCAGCCAGTGAATTAACTCTATGTCTCCCCGCTACACTTTTTTTTTTTTTTTTTTTGCCTATAGTTTCATTGGCATAGAGCCTAAAATGTCTCACTTTGCCATGCAGTGGACCCATTGATGTACCCCCTGGTAGGGGCATCTTCCACTGGCAGAGAAGACTCATTAGAATTTAGAGCATCCCGAGGTGCAATAGAGTCTTCCCATAAGTACCCATTCCATCTTAGAGGATCATATTCCTTCCTCATCAATGCCCTTAGTTTCATAGTAGACACTCTGTGAAGCTAGGAGTTCAATTTGCATTGTAATTCAGCCAATCACAGGATGAGATTCTGTGTCTGATTTTTCAGCAGGAAATGACTGATGTCCAAGCTCAAAGATAGTCAATCAGGCAGTGAGGAATTAATTGTCCATCACTCAGCTTTTTTGTTCTATTCTAGATTTCAGTTGATCAGATGAGGCCCAATCACATTGGGCTTTACTCAGTTTACCAATTCATAAGTTAATCTCACCCAGAAACACTCTCAAAGGCATACCCAGACTAATATTTAACCAAATATCTGGGCACTCCATGGCTCTGTCAAGTTGACACATAAAAATCAGAGGGACTTAGATATCCAAACGATCAGAGCTCAAAGTTGTCAAGATGGGAAACAAAAATTCTGCAAGTGAGTTATTAGGTGTAATAATTAGAGGGACCACTCCTGGCTAGTGGGGAGACAGCACCGTATAATGGTCTCTGATTCAGAGTATATACTGCATGCTATGAAACAGAATCCCATCCTTTTAAGGTGTTGTTTCCCACCTAGCATCATAACTGAGTCTTCAAAACCATTTCATCTCTCAATTAGGCCAGCTGCTTCTAGATGATATGGTAAGACCAGTTAATTTCATAGGCATGAACATTTTGCTACATATTCTTTGCTGTGAGATGAGTTTCTGGATCAGATGCAAGGCTGTACAGAAGAGTCCACAGATGGTGGTGCTGGCACAAACCTTATGGGTGGGGAAGGGAAAACTATATCCAGACCATGAGTCTATTCCTGTGAAGATGAATCTCTGTCCCCCTCCATGATGAAAGAAGTCCAAGATAATTAACCTGCCACCAGGTGGCTGGCTGGTCCCCACACAGAATAGCATCATACTGGGGACTTTTGAGTCTCCAGTCTCTCCTTTGCCATCTCCATTGATGGCAGATTAGTCACTCTGCAGTAGCATTAACCACACCACCCTCAGTAATGCAAAGACTATACTGTTGAGCCTGGGCAGTTCTATCACTGCCACTTCATTCATGGGCTTCTATGGACTGAATTGTGTTCCTCAAAATTCATGTTGAGGACTTCCCTGGTGGTCCAGTGGTTAAAAATCAGCCTGCCAATGTAGGAGAGACGTAAGAGACCAGGGTTTGATCCTTGAGTTGGGAAGATCCCCTAGAAGAGGGCATGGGAATCCACTCTCATATTCTTGTCTGGAAAATCTCAAGAATAGAGGAGCCTGGTGGGCTACAGTCCATAGGGTCAAAAAAAGTTGGACATGACTGAAGCTACTTAGCATGCACCCACAGGGCCATTAATCTGTGCATTCCCCCAGGGATGAGTTATCACTTCTGGTTTACTAACTTTGAAGGGAGTGGAGATTCACTTCCATTTAGCCCTTCTTACAGTAGTGCTCTCATTATTATCAACAAGTTGATGTGGGGATTATGCCAGTTTCTAAGTATGTATATCCCAGGGATAAGCTCCAAAGTCTCATCTAAATATCATCTAACTCAGATATGGATGAGACTCAAGGTACAATTCATCTTGAGGAAAATTGCTCTCCAGCTATGAACCCAACAAGTTATGTGCTTCCAAAATGTGGTGTTAGAACAGGCAGAGGATAGGCATTCCCATTCCAAAATGGAGAAATAGGAGAGAAGAAAAGAGTGACAAGGGCCTGAGCAAGTCCAAACTCCAAGGGGCCAATTCCATTAGACCTTAAGGCTTGAGAATAATGCTCTTTGGCCAGATGCTCTAATCTCCAGGCCCACTGGGGTGGAGGTCCATCTTCTAGATACAGTGGGGTGAAGCACAATGGTGTGGCTTTGCTGGGTTGGGCCCTCAATGCTTTGGGCAGCCAGCTCCCAGGCCATTCTCCACCAGGGCCCCATGGCTCTTGCCTCTGGAGTCCTGAGCCTGCAGCTCTGCCATGAGGCCCAATTCTTTGAAATCTAGGTGGAGGTATCATATCTCCTTCGTTCTTGTGGATATAGCCCATACTACCGCAGGCTGCTAGAGCTGCACCTGGGGGAGACCAATGCCGAGTGAGGTAGCAGAACCCACCACCATATGAGGTAGTGCCCATCAATGTGCTAGTGGCTCCTCCTTTGAAATTACTCTGCCCCCGGGGCCTTTGTGCTCTGGGCCTGTGATCAGAGGGGCAGTCCTGATGATCTCTGGATTGCCTTCAGGGTTATTTTTCCCCTACAGTCATTCCTGGCCCACAGAAGAGAGCAACCACAGAGCTTTCCAAGGGTGCAGGTACACATCTCACTAAAGGGTTTCTCAGTGTCTTGGTAAAGTTAGTGTATTCTGAGTCTTGTCATGGAACATAGTTAGGGATTGCATGCAAGTCTTACATGATAAATCCTGTCCAACATTCCTATTGCCCTAAGCCTTTGGATCCCCTCCTCCATATCATGCCCAGGACACCTCTAACATCTCAGCCTCATTAACGGTAAGCCACAATTGAGTCTCAGTTTCAGTCAACCAACCAAGAAAGCACTTAGAGCATGTGCTGACACATTAAATCCAGAGTCTCTAGTAAGCGTACCCATATCAATGAATTCTGCCTAATCTAGAGTTATGTTTTGCCCTCCTTCATCTAACACCCATAGAATCCTCTTCTGCACATATTCCCCAGGTTTCTGCCATTATATATTAGCAAACTCTTGCAATTATTTTGGTGTATAAGTGATTTCCAACTTGGTCATAGTGTGCACTTGTTCCCCATGCTTAGATTTGACCTCAGTTGTGGGTCTGTCAGTAGGGGGTGGTTGTGGTGGGTCTTGAGAATGAGCATCTCTTTTCCAGGCACCTGGACCAGTTGAGTTTATCACAGCATTTTCAAAGAGAGAAAGGTTAGTTTCGGACACTGAAAGGCAAGCTACTTCCATTAGTAAGGAAGGCTCAGAATGACTTGGTAGTTCAAGACTGTGAGTTTCATCTGGGGCCAAACAGATGTTCCCATTCCAAGTTTCAGGATTCCATTCTTTACCAGTCAATACCATAACTTTCACATGAGAAACTTGTCAAGATTGTGAATTCAACTGACATTGTAATTCAGCAATTTATGCAATTAAACATGTGTTAGATGTTTAACAATATTAACCCTGTTGCTAGGCATCAGGAAAGTTCTCTGGTTCTTAGGTTGTGACTTGAACTGAGAAATGAATGGACCCAAGCTTGTTATTTTTCTCTTTGTAAGTGCTCAAGTGCATTCAAAATAATCTCTCCCCCATCACGATATTCATAGTCATGGTCACGACTATAATAGTCAAGTGCAGCAGCCATTTTGGCTTCCAGGACATGTGCTTCATTTGGCACTTCATCACAATCAACCATAGGTTGATTAATTGTGATGCCTCTGTTACTAGCACCCATCTCTCACTGGCAAGGAGTTCATCACCGTGAGTAAGGCTAGAGGAATGAAGAAACCAATCACAAAGTCCCATCTCTGCAAATCTATTTCCTGGCACCACTCCTGGTAACAATTCTGTATCGCCTGAGCTCTATCTGGAGAGAGGGATAACACAGGAATTTGAATAGGGAAAGTTAATATAAGGAATTACCTATAATAGGAGATTGGAATAATGAGGGATTGGCTAGTAAGATGTGAGGAGGACTCTAAAGAATATAGAAATGGCAGATATAAGAAGTAGTCACAGGGGAATTCCCTACTGGTCCAGTGGTTAGGACTCAGTGCTTTCATTGCCAAGGGCCAGGTTCAATCACGGGTCAGGGAACTAAGACCCCCAAAGCCTCACACCTCTGCAAAAGAAGTAGTCACTATCCCTAGGTTGACAAATGCCCCCGAGGCTGAGATCCAGATCTTGTTGGAGAGGCGTGATGGTAGTTTTGCTTCAGGGTGAAGTCATTGTGATGCCATACTAGTGGAACTTGCCAGAAATCTCCCTGTTGGGAGGCGGAAGAAAGCTGTTCACTGAGTGCTGCTGGCCTCTCTGCACCACAGGAACCAGGCTCTGGGGAAGCTGTGAGTGTGGCAAGATCCAGAAGCATTCTGCTTGCTTGCAAACTGCCTGAGGGTGAGCTCTGGAAGGAGGGGAAAGCTGCTGGTCACTGGGTACTACTGGTCACTATGCACTGTAGAAATCAGGCCCTGGAAGAGTTGTGAGTGTTGCAGGAGTCTGATGCTAGAAAAACCCATGCAGAAAGAGCCTGTCAATCGAGCATGCAGGAATCAGGAAGGAAACCTCTTTTCCTCTTGCAATATCTCTCCAGCACCCTCTACTGAGAAAGCTTCAGTGCCAGCTGGCAAAGGGAAAATAGTTAAAATTGTTTCTTTACCACAGAACAGGCAGAAAGGGTGAATTTGAAGTTGAGTGGCAATAAGTTGATAACCAGCACACCATGGGTCAAAGACAAAATCCTAAGAAAAATTAAAAAGTTGAATGAAATTAAAATGAAAATATATCCAAATGTATGGAATGTAGCAAAAGCAGTGCTTAGAGAGAAAATTATAGCATTAAATGCTTATACTAGAAAAGAAGTCTAAAACCAATGACCTCAGCTTCTTAAGAAATTATGATAAAAAGAGTAAATCAAACCTAAAGTAAGCAGAAAGTGAAAGTGAAAGTCACGCAGTCATGTCCGCCTGCCAGACTCTTCTGTCCATGGAATTCTCCAGGCCAGAATACTGGAGTGGGTCCCTTTTCCCTTCTCCAGGAGATCTTCCCAACCCAGGAATCAACCCGGATCTCCCGCCATTGAAGGTGGATTCTTTACCAGCTGAGCCACAAGGGAAGCCCAAAGTAAGCAGAAGAAAGAAAATAATAAAGAGCAGAAATCACTGAAGTAGAAAACAGAAAACAATAGAGAAAAGAAGAGAAACCAATAGCTGGCTCTTTGGGAAGATCATTAAAACTGATAAACTTCTAGCCAGATTGATGAAGGAAAAAGGAAAGACGATCCAAATGACTCATAATAGGAATGACTTTTTTTGGCTATACCACATGACATTCAGGAACTTTACTTCACTGAGCAGGGATTCAAACCATGCCTCATGCAGTAGAAGTGTAGAGTCTTAACCATTGGACCACCAGGGGAGTCCAGATCCTACAGAAATTAAGATAATGATAAAGAGATGCTACTTATTTTTATTTTTTAACTTTATTAAAAGTATAGATGATTTACAGTGTGTTAATTTCTTCTGCATGGCAAAATGACTCAGTTTAACATATATATATACACATATATTTATATTTATATGGCTTCCCTGACGGCTCAGTGGTAAAGAATCTGCCTGCAATGCAGGGGACATGGGTTCAATCCCTGGGTTGGGAAGATCCCTTGGAGGAGGAAATGGCAAACTACTCTAGTATTCTTGCCTGGGAAATCCCATGGACAGTGGAGCCTGGCGGGCTGCAGTCCACGGGATTGCAAAGAGTCAGACACAACTTACCGACTAAACCACCACTATATATATATATATATACCATTATGGTTTGTCACAGAATATTGAACATAGTTCCCCTGTGCTGTACAGAATTACCTTGTTATTTGTGTGTGTGTGCTAAGTCGGTTCAGTCGTGTCCAACTCTTATGACCCTATGGACTGATCCTGCCAAGCTTCTCTGTCCATGGGATTCTCCAGGCAAGAATACTGGAGTGGGTTGCCCTCCTCCAGGGGATCTTCCCAACCCAGGGATCAAACCCACATCTCCTGCAGCTCCTGCATTGCAGGTGGATTCCTTACCGCTGAGCCACCAGGGAAGCCCTACCTTGTTGTTTATCCATCCTATATATAATAGTTTGCCTCTGCTAATCCCAAACTCCCATTCCTTCTCTCCCCCACCCACCTTCCCCTTGGGAGCCACAAATCTGTTCTCTATATCTGTGAGTCTGTCTTTGCTTCATAGGTACATTGATCTGTATTGTATTTTAGATTCCACATATAAGTGATATCATATAGTATTTGTCTTTCTCTTTCTCACTTCACTTAGTATGGTAATCTCTAGGTCCATCCATGTTGCTGTAAATGCATGATTTCATTCTTTTGAGGGCTGAGTAATGTTCCACTGTGTGTATGTGTGTGTATGTTGTTGTTGCCCACTTGCTAAGTCGTTTCTGACTCTTTGCGACCCCATGGATTGTAGCATGCCAGTCTCCTCTGCCTCTACTATCTCCCAGAATTTGCTTGAATTCATGTCCATTGAGTTGATGATGCTATCCAACCATCTCATTCTCTGCTGCCCCCTTCTCCTTTTGCCTTCAGTCTTTCCCAGCATCAGGGTCTTTTCTGATAAATTGGCTCTTTGCATCAGATGGCCAAAGTATTGGAGCTTCAACTTCAGCATCAATCCTTCCAATGAATATTCAGGACTGATTTCCTTTAGGATTGACTGGTTTGATCTTCTTGCAGTCCAGTTCAGTGCAGTTCAGTTCAGTCGCTCAGTCGTGTCCGACTCTTTGCGACCCCATGAATTGCAGCACGCCAGGCCTCCCTGTCCATCACCAACTCCTGGAGTTCAAGGGACTCTCAAGAGTCTTCTCCAACACCACAGTTCAAAAGCATCAATTCTTCAGTGCTCAGCCTTCTTTATGGTCTAACTCTCACATCCATACATGACTACTGGAAAAACCATGGCTTTGACTAGACAGACCTTTGTTGGCAAAGTGATGTCTCTGCCTCTTAATACGCTGTCTAGGTTTGTCATAGCTTTTCTTCCAAGGAGCAAGCGTCTTTTATTTTAATTTCGTGGCTGAAGCCACCATCGGCAGTGATTTTGGAGCCCAAGAAAATAAAGTCTCTCACTGTTTCCACTTTTTCCACGTCTATTTGCCATGAAGTGATGGGACTGGATACCATGATCTTAGTTTTTTAAATGTTGAGTTTTCAGCCATCTTTTTCACTCTCCTCTTTCACTTTCATTAAGAGGCTCTTTAGTTTCTCTTCAATTTCTGCCATTAGAGTTGTATCATCTGCATATCTGAGGTTATTGATATTTCTCCTGGCAGTCTTGATTCCAGCTTGTGCTTCATCCAGCCTGACATTTCATATGATGTATTCGGCATATAAATTAAATAAGCAGGGTGACAATATACAGCCTTGACATACTCCTTTCCCAATTTTGAACCAGGTCGTTGTTTCATATCTGGTTCTAATTGTTGCTTTTTGACCTGCATACAGGTTTCTCAGAAGGCAGGTAAGGTGGTATGGTATTCCCATCTCTTGAAGAATTTTCCACAGTTTGTTGTGATCCACACAGTCAAAGGCTTTAACTTAGTCAATGAAGCAGAAGTAGATGTTTTTCTGGAATTCTCTTGTTTTTTTTTTAGTAACTAGATTCACATTTAATTAAATAACTGAGAGAAAGTATATGTACATCAGGAGCTGGGAATCTTGGAAGCTGTATTAGAATTCTGCCTACTACAAGGAGGGCATACTTCCTGAAATATTCTATGAGTTCAATATTTACCCTGAATGAAAAAAAGTGAAAGTGTTAGGCAGTCTGTTGTGTCTGAGTCTTTGTGACCCCTTGGACTGTAGCACACCAGGCTCTTCTGTTCATTGGAGTTCCCAGGCAAGAATACTGGAGTGGGTTGCCATGCCCTCCTCCAGGGGATCTTCCTGACCTGGGGATCAAACCCAGATCTCCCTCATTGCAGGCAGATTCTTTACCATCTGAACCACCAGAGAAGTCCAATATTACTCTAATCTTATATCAAAACCAGACAAAGAAATCCCTGGAAGTTATTTTATGGATATCAAACAAACTGATTCTAAAATGTAAAATGGAGAGGCAAAAGATCTAGTATAGCCCAGTCAATATTGATAGAGAAGAACAGATTTGGAGTACTGATGTTACCTGATTTTAAGACTTACTATAAAACTTAGTATTTAAGACAGTGTGGTATTGGCCAAAGAATAGACAAATAGATCAGTGGAACAGAGGGGAGAGCCCAGAAATAGACCCACATATATGTGGTCAACTGATCTTTGACAAAGGAGCAAAGGTAATAACAATGAGACAAAGACAGTCTTTTCAACAGGCTGTTGACACCTGTTAGGATGGCTATTTTCAAAAACAATAACAAGGACAACAAAAGTGTTGGTGAGAGTAGGGAGAAATTATAACCTTTGCACACTGTTGGTGGGGATGCAAAATAGTATAACTACTATGGAAAAACAGTATGGCAGGTTCTCAAAAATTAAAAATAGAACTATCATAGGATCCAAGAATCCCACTTTTGGTTATTTATCCAAAAGAATTGAAAACAGTGTCTCAAAGAGATATGAACACTCCTGTGTTGATTGCAGCACTATTCACAATAACCAAGATGTCTAAACAACCTAAATGTCCATTGACAGGTGAATGGATGAAGAAAACATGGTGTATACATATAGTGGAATACTGTTCAGCCTTTAAAAATATGAAAATTGCAATATGCAACAACAGGGATGAACTCTGAGGACATTATGGTAAGTGAAATATGCCAGTCACAGTAGGAAAAATACTGCATGAATCTACTCATATGAGGTATCTTAAGTAGTCAAATTCATAGAGTCAAAGAATGGAATGGTGGTTGTCAAGGGCTGGGGTGAGAGGAAAATGGGGAGTTACTATTCAATGGGTGTTAAGTCTCAGTCAAGCAAGATGAATAATCTTTAGAGAGATACTGTGCAACATTGTATCTATATAGTTAGCAATAATAATTTGTACACTTAAGAATTTGTTAACAGAGTAGATCTTAAGTTAAAGAGTTCTTATCACAATAAAATAAATGGTACTGAAACAACTGGACATCCACATGCCAAGAAAAGCAGTCTAGACACAGAACTTACACCCTTCACAAAAATTAACTCAGACCCACATGTAAAATGCAAAACTATAGAACTCCTAGTGTTGCAGAAACCAGTAATCGAGAAACCAAGCATCACACTTGGAGAGTTGGAGATCTTAGGTTTATTACGCCGGCAGGCCCAGAGGAGTTAACACTCCAAGCTCTGAGCCCGGAACAAAGGGGTTACAGAGTTTTTATAGACAGACTATAGTGGGCAACACTAGCTGGTAATAAGCCGGTTTAAACTAAGGGGTTTTGCGCAAGCACGGGAACAGCAGTCAAGATGGAGAGGCGGATGCCTGACCTTTACACGGACAGGCATGATTAAGCAGGTTTGCAGGGGCTGGGCAGATCCAAAAAGCAGAACAAGGGTGAATAAGCTCCAGTTCCTAGTATTGTAAGTCCCCACTTTCTGAGACTACATGACCTTTGATCCAGACTTTTCAAGGAGCAAGCTGAGTTACAGAGGCAGAAGGAGCAGGAGGTTATGTAAAAATTTAACTTTTCCTCTTCACTAGAAAATACTATAGGAGAAAAATCTAGACAACCTTGGGTTTGGCAATGACTTTTTAACTACAACACCAAATACATGATCAATGTAAGAAAGAATTGATAAGCTGAACTTCTTTGAGATTAAAAAGTTCTGCTCTGTGAAAGACAGTGAGGAGAATGAGAAGATCAGTCACAAACTGGGAGAAAATATTTGAAAAAGAGCTATTTGGTAAAGGAATATTATCCAAAATATACAAAGAATTTATGTCTGTATACAAAGACAACTTATGTCCATACAAAAACCTGCATGTGGATGTCTATAACTGCCTTATTCATAATTACCAAAACTTGGAAGCAACCAATATGTCCTTCAGTGGGTGAAGGGATCTATAAACTCTGGTACATCCAGACAATGAAATACTATTAAGTGCTAAATAGAAATGAGCTATCAAGCCATGAAAAAACAGGGAGGAACCTTAAATGTATATACTAAGTTAAAGAAGCTGATCTGAATAGGTATGATTCCAAATACATGACATTCTGGAAAAGGCAAAACTCTGGAGACAATAAAAAGATAGTGGTTGCCAGGGACTAGGGGGAAGGGGTGAGGGATAAATAGGCAGAGCACAGAGAATTTTTAGAGAAGCAAAAATACTTTGTATGATACTGTAATGGATGCATATTACGGAGTGTACAATACCAAGAGCAAACTCTAATGTAATCTGTGAACTGAGTGATTATGATGTGCTAATGTAGGTTCATCAGTGGTGCAGGATGTTGTTAATGGGGGAGGCTATGCATGTGTGGGGGCAGGGGGTATACGGAAAATCTCTGTACTTTTCTCTCAGTTTTGCTATGAATTTAAAATTGCTCTAAAAATAAAGTCTATTAAAAAAGAAAACTACAGATCAAATATCCGTCATAAACACAGATACACGAATGAGTAAAAAGATGCTTTCTCTCTCTCTTTATCTATATCTGTATCTGTGTATATACACATACACACACACACACAATAAAATACTACTCAACCTTAAAAAAGAATGAAATCTTGCCATTTGCAACAGGATGAATGAGGGCATTATGCTAAGTGAAATAAGTCAGATGGAGAAAGATATTTGTATGATTTCACTCATATGTGGAATATTTTAAAAAACAAACAAGCAAAACAAAAACAAACTAGGTATAGAGTACAGATTGGTGGTTACCAGAGGGGAACAGGTATGGGGATAGGGAGAAATGGGTAATGGGCATCAGTGCTATGGTGCTGGATAGAAACTAGACTTTTGGTGGTGAGCATGCTCTAGAGTATACAGAAGTCTAATTGTAATGTTGTACACATGAAAATTATATAATGTTGCAAATCAGTGTTACTTCAAAAAAACAGGAGTAGACAGTTATGGGGATCCTTTCACGATGTATATAGATATAAAATCATGTTGTAGGACTTTAAATACATGACAATTTTATTTGTCAATTATACCTCAATAAAGCTGAAAAAAAAAAAAACCACATATAGATGAGTTTTTAACAAAATTCTACCAAATCAAATCCAACACAATATATGAAAAGGATGATACGTAATGACCAAGTGGGTTTTAATCCCAGGAATGTAAGGTTGGTTTAGCACTTGAAAACCAATCAGTATAATTCATCATATTAATGAATTAATAAAGGAAAACCATGTGATCAGCTCAACTGATGCCAGTGAAGTGTTTGATAAAATCCAACATCCATTTCTGATAAAATAAAAAAGAAACAAAAAGGAATCTCGTAGAAATTTAGGAATTTAGGGGCTTCTTTAACCTGATAAAGGGCACCTACATAAAACTACAACTAATTTCATTCTTTTTTTTTTGGCTATGCCATGTGGCTTGCAGGATCTTAGTTCCCAGACCAAGGATTGAACCTGGAGCTATGCTGAATCCTAACTGCTGGACCACCAGGGAACTCCCTCATCCTTTCTTTTTAAATTGAAATATACTTGATTTACAATGTTGTGTTAATTTCTGCTTATAGCAAAGTGATTCAGTTATATATATATTTATATATATATTCTTTTAAGATATGATTTTCCATTATGGTTTATCACAGAATATTGAATATACTTCCCTGTGCTATGTAGTAGGACTGTGTTGTTTGTCCACTGTCTATATACTGGTTTGCATCTGCTAACCCCAAACTCCAACTCCATCCCTCCTTGATCCCCTTTTCCCCTTGGCAACCACAAGTCTGTTCTCTACGTGTGTGAGTCTATTTCTGTTTTGTAGATACATTCATTTGTGTCATATTTTAGTTTCCACATATAAGTGATATCATATGGAGGGGATGCTTTCAATGGTTCCCTCCTTCCTTCCCTTCTTCCCTCCTTCCCTCCCTGATGTCTGCTTACCTGGGGCTGTGTCTCTGGCTGAGTTCATGGGGCCTGGCCCTCAGGCTGCTCTCCCACCAGATGCTAGGCTGTTTATTTTATTTTAATTTTATACTGTATTGGAGTATAGTTGATTAACAATGTTATGTTAGTTTCAGGTGTACAGCAGAGTGAATCAGTTACTCATATACCTGTATATGTTCTTTTTCAAATTCTTTTCCCATTTAGGTTATTACAGAATATTGAACAGAGTTCCCTGTGCTCTGCAGTAGGTCCTTGTTGGTTCACTGCGGGATCTTAATTCCCTGACCAAGGACTGAACCCCAGCCCCTGGCAGTGAGAGCACCAAGTTGTAACCACTGGACCACCAGGGAATTCCCTAGGCTGTTTATTTTTAATTGTAAAAATACATGCTCACAATGAAAAACAGACAGTGAAAATGCTACCGCTGCCCCACCGATACCACCACCACCACCACATTAATAAAGATACAGATAGAGAATTTCCTGGCGGTCCATTGGTTAGGACCCCGAGCTTTCACTGCCAAGGACCCAGGTTCAATCCCTGGTCAAGAACTAAGAGCCCACAAGCTGCAAGCTGCACAGCCAAAAAAAAAAAAAAAATTAGTTACAATACAGATAAAAACTTCAAGCATCAATGTGACACTCTGGCTCCCCCTCAGGCCCCCAGTTACCTATACCCTCCCTTAACAACACCTTATATCTTGCCCCCATGCATACATAAGCCTATTAAGGACTCTTTCCAGTGTCCTACCTGGAAGAAGGCAGCAGCAGCTTTTTGGGGCTTTCCTGGCCTCCACGCTGGCCCCTCTCACCCACTCTCCAAGGAGCCACTGAAGAGGTCTCACATCACATCTTCTCTGCATAGTACCCTTTGGTAGTTCCAACTTTACTCAGAGTAAAAGATCCAGATCTGGCCCCTGTCTGCCTTCCTGATCTCAACTCCTACCATGCTTGACATCACTCACCTCCCTAGAGTCACACTGGCTGTTCCCTCAGCCTGGAACACTTTCTTTTCCTTTTTTATTAAATTATATTGACATACAATATTAGTTTCAGGCATACAACATGATGCAATATTTTTATACATTACAAAATGACCACCACATTAAGTCTAGTTACCATCTGTCACTGTACAGTATTATTGAGTATATTTCCCATGTTGTACATTAGTTCCCTATGACTTATTTTGTAACTTGAAATTTGTACCTCTTAAACACCTTTAGCTATTTTGCCTAAGCCCCCCATCCTACTTCCCTCTGGCAACCACCAGTTTGCTCCCTGTATCTTTTTTTTTTTTTGGTTGTGGTTGTTTTTTGGCTGTATCACATGGTATGTGGGATCTTAGTTGCCCCACCAGGGGAACCTGTGTCCCCTGCAGTGGAAGTGTGGTGTCTTAACCCCTGGACTGCCAGGGAAGTCTCTGTTTCTGTTTTTTGTTTGCTTGTCTGTTTTGTGTTTGAGATTCTACGTATAAGTAAAATCACATGATGTTCACCTTTCTCTTTCATTTATTTCACTTAGCATTATACCCTCTAGGTCTCGCCATGTTGCTGAAAATGGCACTATTTTGTTCTTTTTTATGACTGAGTAACATTCCATTGTATATATGTACCATATCTTCTTTATTCATTCATCTGTTGATGGACACTTAGGTTGCTTCCGTGTCCTGGCTATTGTAAATAGTGCTTCTATGAACATTGTGACATATGTATCTTTTTTTTTTTTTAAAGATTATTTATTTGACTTTGGTGGGTCATCATTGCTGTGCATGGGCTTTCTCTGGTTGTGGTGAGTGGGGGATAACTCTTCATTGCAGTGTATGGCTTCTTATTGTGGTGCTTTTCTTGTTGCGGAACACAGGCTCTAGGCACGCACGCTTCACTAGCTGTGGTGCAAGGGCTTAGTTGCTGTGTGGCATGTAGGATCTTCCTGGACCAGGGGTTGAACCAGTGTCCTTTGCATTGCAAGGATGATTCTTAACCACTGGACCGCTAGTGAATGTATCTTTTTGAATTAGTGTTTCCATTTTCTTTGGATGAATACTCAGAAGTAGAGTTGCTGAATCATATGGTAGTTCTATTTTTAGTTTTTCTGAGGAACTTCGTTCTATTGGGAATACTCTTCCTTGAGCTCCCTTAATGGCTTATACCTTCGCTTCTTCCAAGCAGATCTTTCAAGGTCAAATATCACCACTTCAGAGAGGCCTTCCTCTGACTACCCTGGCTAAATTATGTGACCTTTCAACTCTATTCTTTTGTTTTGGTTTATATTTCTTTGTTGTTGTTCAGTTACTAAGTCCTGTCTGACTCTTTGCAACCCCATGGACTGCAGCATGCCAGGCTTCCCTGTCCTTCACTATCGTCTGGAGTCTGGTCAAACTCATGTCCATTGAGTCAGTGATACCATCCAACCATCTCATCTTCTGTTCCCGCCTTCTCCTTCTGCCCTCAATCTTTCCCAGGATCAGAGTCTTTTCCAATGAGTCGGCTCTTCACATCAGGTGGCCAAAGTATTGGAGCTTCAGCTTCAGCATAAGTCCTTCCAATGAATATTCAGGGGTTGATTTCCTTTAGGATGGACTGATTTGATCTCCTTGCTGTCCAAGGAACTCTCAAGAGTCTTCTCCAACACCACAATTCGAAAGCATCTATTCTTTGGTGCTCAGCCTTCTTTATGGTCCAACTCTCACATCCATACATGACCACTGGGAAAACCATGGCTTTGACTATACAGACATTTGTCAACAAAGTGATGTCTCTACCTTTTAATATGCTGTCTAGGTTGGTCATAGCTTTTCTTCCAAGGAGCAAGTGTCTTAATTTCATGGCTGCAGTCACCATCGGCAGTGATTTTGGAGCCCAAGAAAATAAAATCTGTCACTGTTTCCACTTTTTCTCCATCTATTTGCCATGAAGTGAAGGGACCGGATGCCATGATCTTAGTTTTTTGAATGTTGAGTTTTAAGCCAGCTTTTTCACTCTCTTCTTTCACCTTCATCAAGAGGCTCTTTAGTTCCTCTTTGCTTTCTGCCATTACAGTGGTATCATCTTTGTATCTGTTATTGATATTTCTCCTTGTGATTCATCCAGCCTGACATTTTGTATGATATTCTCTGCATATAAAGTAAATAAGCAGGGTCTCAAAAATGATAGAATGATCTTGGTTTGTTTCCAAGGCAAACCATTCAACATCACAGTAATCCAAGACTATGCCCCAACCACTAATGCTGAAGAAGCTGAAGTCAGATGGTTCTGTGACCACCTACAAGACCTTCTAGAACTAACAGCAAAAAAAGATGTCCTTTTTCATCATAGGGGATTGGAATGCAAAAGTAGGAAGTCAAGAGATACCTGGAGTAACAGGCAAGTTTGGCCTTGGAGTACAAAATGAAGCAGGGCAAAGGCTAACAGAGTTTTGCCGAGAGAACACACTGGTCATAGCAAACATCCTCTTCCAGTAACACAAGAGAAGACTCTACACGTGGACATAACCAGATGGTCAATGTCAAAATCAGACTGATTATATTCTTTGCAGCCAAAGATGGAGAAGATCTATTCAGCCAGCAAAAATGAGACCTGGAGCTGACTGTGGCTAATTGAAGAAAGTAGGGAAAACTACTTGGCCATTCAGGTATGACCTAAATCAAATCCCTTACGATTATACAGTGGAAGTGACAAATAGATTCAAGGGATTAGATCTGAGAGACAGAGTGCCTGAAGATCTATGGACGGAGGTTCATAACATTGTACAGGAGGCGGTGACCAAAACTATCCCCAAGAAAAAGAAGTGCAAGAAGGCAAAGTGGCTGTCTGAGGAGGCTTTACAAAGAGCTGAGAAAAGAAGAGAAGCAAAGGGCAACGGAGAAAAGGAAAGATATACCTATCTGAATGCAGAGTTCCAAAGAATAACAAGGAGAGATAAGAAAGCCTTCTTAACAATGCAAAGAAATAGAGGAAAACAACAGAATGGGAAAGACTAGAGATCTCTTCAAGACAATTAGAGATACCAAGGGACATTTCATGCAAAGATGTGCACAATAAAGGACAGAAACAGTAAGTAACTAGCAGAAGCAGAAAATATTAAGAAGAGGTGGCAAGAATACATAGAAGAACTGTACAAAAAAGGTCTTAATGACCTGGATAACCACAGTGGTGTGGTAACTCACTTAGAGCCAGACATCCTGGAGTGTGAAGTCAAATGGACCTTAGGAAGCATTACTATGAACAAAGCTGATAGAGGTGATGGAATTCCAACTGAGCTATTTAAAATCCTAAAAGATGATGCTGTTTAAGTGCTGCATGAAATATGTCAGCAAATTTGGAAAGCTCAGCAGTGGCCACAGGACTGGAAAAGGTCAGTTTTCATTCCAATCCCAAAGAAGGGCATTGCCAAAGAATGGTGAAACTACCACACAGTTGTGCTCATTTCACATGCTAGCAAGGTAATGCTCAAAATCCTTCAACCTAGGCTTCAACAGTACATGAACTGAGAACTTCCAGATGTACAAGCTGGAAAAGGCAGAGGAACCAGAGATCAAATTGCCAACATCTGTTGGATCACAGAAAAAGCAAGAGAATTCCAGAAAAACATTTATTTCTGCTTCATTGACTACTTGAAAGCCTTTGACTGTGTGGCTCACAATAAACTGAAAAAAAAATTTTTTTTACAAATAAATAATACAAATATATATTAGAGAATTATCTAGCTACTTTCAATATACTAACATTAGAAGAAAAGAGAAATAGAAAGAGCAGAGACTACATCACCAAGTTGTTTTTTGACCAATATCCAGACTTAAACAGTGCTGGGAAGTCCCAAGTCACAGCACATCTGGATTCCCAATTGGGAAAGGTTCCCAAGGCAGCTCAGTGGGTGAGACTTCAAAGACTGGGTCCCTGCTTATAATCCCAGGATGGACGCAAACTGATACCATCATCAATCTGTGACCGAACTGCAAGCCTGGTTTTATGTTTATACTGTTTGTTTTGTCTTGTAAAACTTGGAATGTTGCTACACCTGGGGCTTGGTTGGCCAGGCCCCATCCAGGGGCTCAACAATCTCAAGATTCCTCCCCCATCTTATCTATGGTGCTACAAGTCTTACACTCATAGCAGTCAGTCCCTTACAGTCACTCCTAGTCAGAGCAGTATCCAGGCAGGTTAGAAGCAAGGTCAGAGGCCTGCTCTGCTTTGTCTCTGAAGCCTAAACAAGACTATTTATTGAATTTCCCTGTCGGTCCCAGGATTGTTTAGACTGAAGAACATAGGAACAAGGCAAAAGAACACAAGCAGTCTTATTAATTCTGTAAGTAACAATGTAGAACATACTGTAGGTTTTAGTAAAACAATCCACTCCTTGAAATTGAATGGGCTTCCCTAGTGACTCAGACGGTAAAGAATTTGCCTGCATTGTAGGTGACCTGGGTTCGATCCCTGGGTTGAGAAGATCCCCTGGAGAAGGGAATGGCAACCCACTCCAGTATGCTTGCCTGGAGAATTCCATGGACAGAGGCGCCTGGCAGGCTAAGGTCCGTGGGGTTGCAAAGAATCAGACACAACTGAGCAACTGTCAGTCAGTCACTCACTCACAGTAATTGATGGAGTGTTCCAGTAACCAGAGTTCTCAAACTTGAGAAGGTGGTCCATACAGCAGTCCTTCCGTAGCCTTGTCACAGTCTGTCAGTAAATGGGTGTAGTTATCAAAGTCTAGATAATTTAACCACCTTTGCAAGAGTCTATGATAGAAGTTTATGCTTCTATTGGCCAACAGTAGGGCAGGTGAAATTGTCTTCCGTGTTAGCTAGGTGATATTCTTGTATTACCATTTGGAGATCCATTTGCTGCATTCTCAAAGAAAGAAACTTAACAAGAGGGTTAAGGATGCATAAAAGTAGAAGAGTTGTCAAGGTGTCTAGAAGAAAGGTTAGTTAGGAGAACCAGGGCCAGACATTGGCCTATGATGTCAGTATTTCTCTAGGTATGAGAAGATGCAAGAATTTGGGCTAAAAAAAAAAAAAATCTTTACCTGAAAACATCTGACTATCTGAAGGCCTGTTTTGTCCATTTTTCCAGAGTACAGTGTGAGTGCCTGATTTCTGACATCTACCCTGAATTCCTTTCAGGGAGTATTGAAGTTCAGCAGCTCTACAGCTGGCCAGATTTAATCTTAGCAGAGGCAGTCTGCAAGTGCCAGTTTCCAGTCAGCAGGCTCCTTCACAGCCACAGATTTGACCATGCTTTGGGGGCATTTCATGGCCATTGTGTCCCACGGGGCTGGAAAGGCTCATTTCCAGGTCTAGTGAAGATTCCATTGATGGGCCATTCAGTGTGTTCTTACTGGACCGCTGCTGCTGCTAAGTCACTTCAGTCGTGTCCGACTCTGTGCGACCCCATAAACGGCAGCCCACCAGGCTCCCCCATCCCTGGGATTCTCCAGGCAAGAACACTGGAGTGGGTTGCCATTTCCTTCTCCAATGCATGAAAGTGAAAAATGAAAGTGAAGTTGCTCAGTCGTGTCTGACTCTTAGCGACCCCATGGACTGCAGCCTACTAGGCTCCTCCATCCATGGGATTTTCCAGGCAAGAGTACTGGAGTGGGGTGCCATTGGCCCTGTGAATAACAAAAGTCTCTGGACCATTCCTGTCTTACTAACCTCTTGGTCCAGGAAAATATACCCTCTTGTTGCTTCTTCCCATATCTAGAGTTACATTATTACAGTCATTGATCTCATCAGATCAGATCAGATCAGTCACTCACTCGTGTCCGACTCTTTGTGACCCCATGAATCACAGCACGCCAGGCCTCCCTGTCCATCACCAACTCCTGGAGTTCACTCAGACTCACGTCCATCGAGTCAGTGATGCCATCCAGCCATCTCATCCTCTGTCGCCCCCTCCTCCTGCCCCCAATCCCTCCCAGCATCAGAGTCTTTTCCAATGAGTCAACTCTTCGCATGAGGTGGCCAAAGTACTGGAGTTTCAGCTTTAGCATCATTCCTTCCAAAGAAATCCCAGGGCTGATCTCCTTCAGAATGGACTGGTTGGATCTCCTTGCAGTCCAAGGGACTCTCAAGAGTCTTCTCCAACACCACAGTTCAAAAGCATCAATTCTTCGGTGCTCAGCCTTCTTCACAGTCCAACTCTCACATCCATACATGACCACAGGAAAAACCATAGCCTTGACTAGACGAACCTTTGTTGGCAATTATGGAGCCATATATATCATTTTATCAGTGGCTCAGTCACATATTTGGTAATACAAGAGACAACAATTTTCTGAAACAGGCAACATAGAAAATAATATAGCTAGCAGTTGTTAGTAAGGTCATAAGCTAGAATTTAAGTCAAGAACTTTCATCAGGTATAGCCCAATATACCCCAGGTCATCTAACTTAGTTAAATGATTATATCCAGGTATTAATCTCCTGGTTGTACATAATGAAGCATTTGATATTTATTCAAAGGCTGACTACTGAATAAGCTTTAGAAACAAAGTGTCCTTTTAACAACTTAATTAAAATCTTAACAATACAACATAACAAGAAGGAACTATTTCAGAAGTGAATAACAAAACTAGAATGAAACATAAACATTTTTCATTGTAAGGGCTTTAACCCATCAAATAAAAATGAGGTTTGTCAGGGAGCCAGGAAAAGTCAGGTGGCCATCTTGGATTTCCCATAGCCCAGACTGATTTACAGCTATAGCTTACCCATTTTACATTCCCCAATTTAGGAGTAGACTATTGTCATGTTTTTAAGGACATCAGGATAGCAATAGTTTGACAGTGAGGGGTCAATTTTGTAGAACAGAAGGAGCTTTATCTACATGTACCATAATCTTTATAGATCATTATGAAATAATACTTATTTACTTTACCAAAGTAACAAAAGATTTTTAAAACAAATATAAATCACTTAAAGGCAAAGAAATTCACAATCTGTTATCAGAAGTTGCATTCTAAGAAAACTTTGTTCTCTTAACAGAGAGAGAAAACCAATTCCAGTCTGGTACCACCTTACTGTTAATAACAAAATTTGTTTATCTGGTTAATCTTAGAAAGTCTTTTCCATAAGTCTTGAAGACCTAGCAGTATTCTTCTAAAGGCATGAGAGTGAAACCATAGAAGGCATGTTTAAAATCTATTATATTGCAGTTGACAAAGCAACCTGGTCATTGCTGTGACATGTAACACTTTAATATGATAATTAGAATTATAATTAACAACATTTAATCAGGAGATATCAGATCTTTATGAATTCCACATAATTTTTAGGATACCTATATTAGTAACATCAACCATACATATAACCTGAGAAGATTTATCACTCCTCCGACAATACTTCCCATGTAATTTAACATGTCAAATGAACCCATGTAGTTTAATACCTCTCTTAGGGATGTTTTGGGGCCTTCTGAAACATCCCAAAGTTGGCTAGAGGTCAAAAGAACTTCATTAGAATTTAATTTTAGGGTATTTTGCCAAAAATATCAACAGGGTTTATAACAGTCAGATAGGATCATATAGGTCATTGTGAAAAAACAGGTACTCTCTTAGCCAAAGTTAACAAAAAGATTTCAAAGATAAACATAGAACAGATCACTTCACAGGTAAAGAAACTTAAAATCCATTATCAAAGGCAGTTCAACATCTCAAGATAACTTGTATTATGTACAAAACTATTTTCGTGGGGTCCACTTTCCATAAAACCTGTCTCTCTCTTTTTTTAAATTACTTTGTTTATTTAGAAACAGCCACCTGTAAGTCAGATCTACTTTCTTTTTTCTTGATAAAATGCAATTTCATTTCTCATACTTTTTTTTTTTTACTTAAAACACATCTTGTTTTCCTTAAGCAACTATGAACTGTCCTTTATATTAGCATTCTGTAGATTGGTGAACATATATACCAATGATAATTTCTAAAAACATTTGCTTTCTTATAGAGAACATCTCAGAGTGGCACCAAGCATATTTATTAATAGTCCAAAATCTCTTTAGTTTCTCTCTAAGAGGAAGTTAGCATTTAGTAATTAATGTTCAAAATCTTATTTTATTTGGAAATGACCTAGCTATTCAATAAACTTTCATCACTTAGTTTAGCACAACCCTAGAAATTCAAGTTACCCCAATCTGGAGAGACTATTTTAGACAGACATTCCTAAAGTATAATTATTAATATAATTATTCTTAATTATCTAAAAGCTCTTGTCCTGTTTATATATTATATTTTTAAAAAAGTTTCTTCACTTGAGTTACTTTCCTTATTGACAAATTTAGCTTACATTAAACCTAGGCATAATAAAAGTATTACACAATGTTGATGACTCAAGACATGTCTTAATTAGATTAGCAAACAAGCATTAATACTAGATATTTAATATTGAATATTTCCCAGTTCATGTGAACTTGAAATTCATTTAGGTTAATTTCTCTTGTAATTGTTTGATTCATAAGTGCTTACTTTTCTTTAAGCCAATTGAATAGAGCGCATTTACAAATTAACCTCATATTATCCAAAAACAAAGACACATTGAGACATAGATAAATCCAGACAGAGATCTCATAGTTTTCCATTTGAGATTTAAAATGTCTCTGACTCTTTGCTCTTTCCTTTTATTTTTTCTTGGCTTGAAATTCTAATTTGCCCAAGGCTGAGGTCTCAGACAAATTGGACTCTGTATTTCAAGGACGTGGCAAAGCTTGCGTGCTGTGCTAAATCGTTTCAGTTGTCTCCAACTCTTTGGGACTGCATGGACTGTAGCCCACCAGGCTCCTCTGTCCATGGGATCCTCCAGGGACTCTTCCCAACGCAGGGAACTAAGCAGGTTTCTGGCATTGCATCTCCTGCATTGGCAGACAGATACCACCAGAAGCCCTGGCAAGGTTGACATCAAACTTTTTTCTAGGTAGGCCTTTGTAAAAAGCTAGCTGTTTTTAATTTTGTATACAAAAAGAACCAGTATCCGAGTTTCAAAGGACCCCACGGACTGCAGCCTACCAGGCTTCTCTGTCCTGGGAATCTCCAGGCAAGAACACTGGAGTGTCATCTTTGCCATTAGTTTTCCAATGCATGAAAGTGGCAAAAAGTGCTCAAGTGAATTCTGATACAGGGTCGAAAAAAAAAACTCTTGGTAGACCCCATGGACTGAAGCCTACCAGGCTCCTCCATCCATGGGATTTTCCAGGCAACAGTACTGGAGTGGGGTGCCATTGCCTTCTCCCTTTTAACAAGCTAGCTGTTTTTAATTGCATATGTAAGAAGAACCGGTTTTGCAGTTTCAAAGGAAAACAAAATTTCATTTTAACCAGTTTTTTCTGGAGTCTAAAGAATATCATGGCCACCTTGTGTCAAAAAAGTCATCTTTCCTTTCTCTAGTCATAGTTTCATAGTTAAAATACAGACCAAATAGTACTCAAATTGACTGTAATAACAGGAGCAGAAACAAACTTGCTAGAGTTGGGAAGGAGTGGGGGAAGCTAGTTTCCCCCTCTCCTCTAAGGGCTTCCCTGGTAGTTTAGCCGGTAAACAATCTGCCTGCTTTGCAGGAGACCTAGGTTCGATCCCTGAATTGAGAAGATCCCCTGGAGAAGGGAACGGCTATCCACTCTGCTATTCTGGCCTGGAGAATTCCATGGACTGTGTAGTCCATGGGGTCTCAAAGAGTTGGACACAACTGAGCGACTTTCATTCACTTTCACTTCCTGAGAGATAGGGGAAGTTAGAAAGGGATTAGCTGATGGAGAGGGAGACAGAGGCAGATGGGGATGGGGTGTAAGGCAGCAAAAGGACAAATAAAGGAGAGAGAAGCTGTGGGCCAGCTCAAGGGAGAGCCAACCTAAAAAGTGAAGATTTGATCAACTAAAATATAATTTTGGCATTGTAACATGGACTATCATCCTCACAAATCGCATAATTCTTTTTCCAAGTCCAACTTTTCTTCAGACAATTTTCAATTAGCTTTATGTGCTTTACCGTAGGCAGAGAGGAGGATCCAGCCTCTCACCTAGCACAGCACATTCTTAACCTTTTTCAATCAGCACAAACCAGAAACATTTAATAACTTTTAAAGGTTCAACCTGCTTTAATTGAAAGTTCCAATTCTCACACAATTCAATGAATACGTCCTATTCATTAGCTAAAGAGCAATAAAGTGAATCTTCCCATCTGGGAATAAAAAACTTCATCAACCTTCATCTCATCCTTCTTAAAGAATGGCATTTTGTCTCACAGATCCTGCTCACAGCGCCAATTAATGCTTTGCTGAAAGTTTTCGCTTTCACCTCAGGTTCAAGGGATTTGTTAACAAAATAAGGCACTCGTTATATACAAATAAATAATATGAACATTTATTAGAGAATTATCTAGCTTACTTTCAATATATTAAAAGAAAAGAGAAATAGAAAGAACAGAGGATACCTCACCAAATTGGGTTTTGATCAACATCCAGACTTAAACAGCACTGGGAAGTCCTGAGTCACAGCACATCTAGAGTCCCAGTTGAGAAAGGGTCCTAGGCAGTGTGTCCGCTCAGTGGGTGAGACTTCCCAAGCTGAAAAATTCTTAGAGATGGGAATACCAGACCACCTTACCTGCTTCCTGAGAAATCTGTATGCAGGTCAAGAAGCAACAGTTAGATCCAGACATGGAACAATGGACTGGTTCCAAATTGGGAAAGGAGTACATCAAGGTTGTATATTGTCACTCTACTTATTTAACTTATTTTTCTTTAGAGGAAAAAACATATTACTCACTCTCTAGCATATTTGTTATTGTCTTCCTTCTTCATTAGAATATCAGCTTCTTGATGGCAGGGCTTTATGTCTGATATGTTCACTGCTGCATCCCCAAACTCACACACAGTAGGTATTCAATAAATGTTTTTTTGAATGAGTAAACAAGGCAGGAGGGTATGAGGAGTAGTGGTTCCCGTGGGACGTGAAGAAGCTGTGTCCACCCCAAGTCATTCCCATTAGCGCACACACACAGGCATGCTTGAGACATGCACTGTATCATGTCTGCAATTCAGAAAGTTTGGGCTGCCAGTTTCCATCTTGTGAATATTAAAAAAATTGACTGAAGTATAGGATAGATACTATTTGACACTTTACTATGTATGTTTTAAGAGTCTTCATAGTGTCAGCACCTCTGTAGCCAAAGGCCGTGGGCACAGACTTGTCCTTAGTCAAGCAAGTTGGTAGTGAGGAGAATGCCCAGCATGGGGGACTATGAGTTCTCTCAGTAAAAGAAAAGATGTATCATAGAATTTGGGCTTGTGTTAGGTGGTTTGGGAACAGTTTAAGGAAGTGATGTTTTACTCTAGATTCAATATTATCCAGAAGTGGGCGGGGGGGTAAGTGTATAATTGTGTATACTAATACATCTCTATAGAGTGGGCAGACTAGAGAGAGACTGAAACTGTAATTGGTTAAAAAAATAGCAGCCACTCATATTAATCAGGATAGGGGATGTTTGGTTAACTTTTGTTGTTTATATTTTGTCTGTGTTCAGATATGATTCGGAGAAGGCAATGGCACCCCACTTCAGTACTCTTGCCTGGAAAATCCCGTGGATGGAGGAGCCTGGAAGGCTGCAGTCCTTGTGTCCTACTCTTTGCGACCCCATGAATTGCATCACGCCAGGCCTCCCTGTCTATCACCAACTCCTGGAGTTCACTCAAACTCATGTCCATCGAGTCCGTGATGCCATCCAGCCATCTCATCCTCTGTCGTCCCCTTCTCCTCCTGCCCCCAATCCCTCCGAGCATCAGGGTCTTTTCCAATGAGTCAACTTTTCTCATGAGGTGGCCAAAGTATTGGAGTTTCAGCTTTAGCATCATTCATTCCAGTGAACACCCAGGACTTATCTCCTTTAGGATGGACTGGTTGGACCTCCTTTCAGTCCAAGGGACTCTCAAGAGTCTTCTCCAACACCACAGTTCAAAAGCATCAATTCTTTGGCGCTCAGCTTTCTTCACAGTCCAACTCTCACATCCATCATGAGCACTGGAAAAACCATAGCCTTGACTAGACACACCTTTGTTGGCAAAGTTATGTCTCTGCTTTTTAATATGCTATCTAGGTTGGTCATATAGGTTTCTCAAGAAGCAGGACAGGTGGTCTGGTATTCCCATCTCTTTCAGAATTTTCCATAGTTTATTGTGATCCACACAGTCAAAGGCTTTGGCATAGTCAATAGGGCAGAAATAGATGTTTTTCTGGAGCTCTCTTGCTTTTTCCATGATCCAGCGGATGTTGGCAATTTGATCTCTGGTTTCTCTGCCTTTTCTGAAACCAGCTTGAACATCTGGAAGTTCACGGTTCACGTACTGGTGAAGCCTGGCTGAATTTTGAGCATTACTTTACTAGTGTGTGAGATGAGTGCAATTGTGTGGTAGTTTGAGCATTCTTTGGCATTGCCTTTTTTTGGGATTGGAATGAAAACTGACCTTTTCCAGTCCTGTGGCCATTGCTGAGTTTTCCAAATTTGCTGGCATATTGAGTGTAGCACTTTCACAGCATCATCTTTCAGGATTTGAAATAGCTCAACTGGAATTCTATCACCTCCACTAGCTTTGTTCATAGTGATGCTTTCTAAGGCCCACTTGACTTCACATTCTGGGATGTATGGCTCTAGGTGAGTGATCACACCGTCGTGATTATCTGGGTCATGAAGATCTTTTTTGTACAATTCTGTGTATTCTGGCCACCTCTTCTTAATATCTTCTGCTTCTGTTAGGTCCATACCATTTCAGTCCTTTATCGAGCCCATCTTTGCATGAAATGTTCCCTTGGTATCTCTAATTTTCTTGAAGAGATCTCTAGTCTTTCCCATTCTGTTGTTTTCCTCTATTTCTTTGCACTGATCGCTGAGGAAGGCTTTCTTATCTCTTCTTGCTATTCTTTGGAACTCTGCATTCAGATGCTTATATCTTTCCTTTTCTCCTTTACTTTTCACTTCTCTTCTTTTCACAGCTATTTGTAAGGCCTCCTCAGACAGCCATTTTGCTTTTTTGCATTTCTTTTCCATGGTGATGGTCTTGATCCCTGTTTCCTGTACAATGTCACGAACCTCCGTCCATAGTTCATCAGGCACTCTGTCTATCAGATCTAGTCCCTTAAATCTATTTCTCACTTCCACTGTATAATCATAAGGGATTTGACTAGGTCATACCTGAATGGTCTAATGGTTTTCCCTACTTTCTTCAATTTAAGTCTGAATTTGGCAATAAGGAGTTCATGATCTGAGCCACAGTCAGCTCCCAGTCTTGTTTTTGCTGACTGTATACAGCTTCTCCATCTTTGGCTCCAAAAAATATAGTCAATCTGATTTTGGTGTCGTCCATCTGGTGATGTCCATGTGTAGAGTCTTCTCTTGTGCTGTTGGAAGAGGGTGTTTGCTGTGACCAGTGCGTTCTCTTGGCAGAACTCTATTAGCCTTTGCCCTGCTTCATTCTGTACTCCAAAGCCAAATTTGCCTGTTACTCCAGGTGTTTCTTGACTTCCTACTTCTGCATTCCAGTCCCCTATAATATAAAGGACATCTTTTTGGGTGTTAGTTCTAAAAGTTCTTTTAGGTCTTCATAGAACCGTTCAGCTTCTTCAGTATTACCGGTTGGGTCATAGGCTTGGATTACCGTGATATTGAATGGTTTGCTTTGGAAACGAACAGAGATCATTCTGTCGTTTTTGAGATTGCATCCAAGTACTGCATTTTGGACTCTTTTGTTGACCATGATGGCTACTCCATTTCTTCTAAGGGGTTCCTGCTCACAGTAGTGGATGTAATGGTCATCTGAGTTAAATTCACCCATTCCAGTCCATTTTAGTTCACTGATTCCTAGAATGTCGACGTTCATTCTTGCCATCTCCTGTTTGACCACTTCCAATTTGCCTTGATTCATGGACCTGACATTCCAGGTTCCTATGCAATATTGCTCTTTACAGCATCGGACCTTGCTTCTATCACCAGTCACATCCTTAGCTGGGTATTATTTTTGCTTTGGCTTCATCCCTTCATTCTTTCTGGAGTTATTTCTCCACTGATTTCCAGTAGCTTATTGGGCACCTACTAACCTGGGGAGTTCCTCTTTCAGTGTCGTATCTTTTTGCCTTTTCATACTGTTCATGGGGTTCTTAAGGCAAGAATACTGAAGTGGTTTGCCATTCCCTTCTCCAGTGGACCACATTCTGTCAGACCACTTCACCATGACCCACCCGTCTTGGGTGGCCCCACACGGCATGGCTCTGTTTCATTGAGTTAGATGAGGCTGTGGTCCATGTGATCAGATTGGCTAGTTTTCTGTGATTATGGTTTCAGTGTGTCTGCCTTCTGATGCCCTCTCACAACACCTACCATCTTACTTGGGTTTCTCTTACCTTGGACGTGGGGTATCCCTTCATGGCTGCTCCAGCAAAGCGCAGCTGCTGCTCCTTACCTTGGATGAGGGGTATCTTCTCACGGCCACCCCTCCTGACCTTGAATATGGGGTTGCTCCTCTTGGCCACCTTCCCTGACCTCGGGCATGGGGTAGCTCCTCTAGGTTGCTCCTGTGCCATCTCAGCCTGGCACACTCGGTGGCTGCCCCTGACCTTGGGCGAGGGGTAGCTCCTTTTGGCCACGCTTCTGCATGGTCCGTTGCAGCTGGCATGCTTATGGGAAGGTTAATGTCAACCTTTGAGAGAACTTATGCCAAGGGGTATCTTCCAGGACTGCTGCTTCCAGTGCCCCCGTCCCTATGGTGAGCCCCCGCCAACCAACACCTCCACAGGAGACCTTCCAACACTAGCAGATAGGTCTGGTTCAGTCTCTTGTGGGATCATGGCTCCTTCCCCCTGGGTCTTGGTGGGTGCAAGACTTTGTGCCTTCCAAGAGCAGTGTCTATGGAAGTCCTATAATCAAATTCTGCTGGTCTTCAAGGTCTGATTCCCTGGGGATTCCCAGTCCCTTTGTTGGATCTCCAGGCTAGGAAGCCTGACATGAGGCTCAGAACCTTCACAACAGATGGAGAACATCTTTGGTATTGTTGTTCTCCAGTTTGTGGGTCGCTCACCTGGCAGGTATGGGATTTGATTTTATTGTGATTGCATCTCTCCTACTATCTTGTTGTGGCTTCTTGTCTTTGGACATGGGGTATCTTATTTTTGGTGGGTTCTAGTTTCCTTGTGTTGATGGTTATTGAACATCTAGTTGCAATTTTGGTGCTCTCACAGGAGGAGATGAGCACATGTCCTTCTACTCCGCCATCTTGAACTGGAAGCCTAAATTCTGGTGTCTGATCTTGGCTCAGATTCTTTGTGTCTCAGCACAAAGAATTCAGCGAGAGACAAAGTAATGGGTAAGAAATGGAATTAGAGAGAAACACATTCCACAGACAGTGTGGGCTTTCTCAGAAGGCAAGAGTCACACTTGTATGTATTTCAATTTGAGAAGTGGTTTTTATTGTGCTTTTATTGGTGTCTTTGTTGCAGAGATAATAATTATCATAGAAACAAAAACAATTATATATGCTGAGTGCTCATTTGTATTTCTTCTTTTGTGAATTGCCTTTTCATATCCTTGAATGTTTTTCTGTTTGGCAGTTTTTCTCTTAGTGATTTGTAAATTATATATATATATATATGTGTGTGTGTGTGTGTGTGTGTATATATATGTATATAGTGTCATAGATGGTTAGAGATGTATTTTTTCCTAGATTGCCATTGCTTTTTAATTGTTTGTGGTGTTGCCGACATTTTAGTAGTCAAATGTTAGTCTTTTCCATTAATAATGTCTTTTTTAGTTTTTTGTGTTAGATTTTCTATATTCCAGATTAGTTGTTATTTCCCCCCCAAAAATAAGTTCATGTTTTTCATGCTTGAATCTTCCATTTGGAATCTGTGTGACCCACAGAGCAAACTTTCTATTTCTCCCCTTTCCAATACTTAAGCAAGTTTCCCAAATTTAACACTGACAAAACTATTTCTTCCCCAACTGGCTCTTGGTGCTTCATTTTGTCTTTATAGTAGACCACAGCAGACAATATTCATGGCTTGAAGCCATTCTCTGTCAAATCTGCTCATTTCAACTCCCACCTTGCTTAGCATGTCAGCAAAGTCTTAAGGCCAGCTATACTTGGTTTTTTTTATGCAAATAAACACAGTAACCTGCTCAGTTACCTCTTTTTATGCCTCTCACAAGAGTTTTGGAGTTTTCTTTTTCACATGAGTCCCAAACACTGGTTAAGGTTATTCCTAGGTATTCTTTTTTACTATTATGAAGGGAATCTATTTCCTGTTGTTTTCTAACTGGTCATTGCTTGTACTTGAGAAAATGTTTATTCCTGCTACCCCTGCCTATAGCGTCTCTTTGTGTACCCAACGCCCTCTATACTTTCCCAACACCTGCTCCTTTCCCTAAAGTAGAGACTTCACAATGTTGTCAGCACATAGTAAGCGCCAATAAAAATGTTTATGTTGGGTAATTGTTTCTCCAGCCAAGACATATGTCTCCTAAGTATAGAGACATACACTCCAATTTATCTGGCTTTGTTTGTGCTGTGGCCCAGCAGAATTTTCTTTTTTGTGTGTGTCTGTGCTGTGTGGCATATGGGACCTTAGTTCCCCAACCAGGAATCAAACCCACGCCCCATGAAATGGAAGCATGAAGTTTTAACCACTGAGTCTACAGGGAAATCCCACAGCCTAATTATTAATAGCACTCTTTTTACTTGAAAACTTGCCCAACATTGAATGATCTAAGATATCTGTAAGGTCTATCTGTAAGAGGACTATTTTTTCTCTAGCTGTGGTGAGTCAGGGCTACTCTCTAGTTGTGGTGCCTGGGCTCCTTGTTGCAGTGTTTTCTCTTGTTGTGGAGCATGGGCTCTAGGGTGTGTGGGCTCGGTGGTTGAGGCTCCTGGGCTCTAGAACACAGACTCAATAGTTGAGGCACATAGGCTGAGTTGCTCCTTGGCATGTGGGATCCTCCCAGACAGGGATGGAACCTGGGTCTCCTGCATTGGCAGACAGATTCTTCACCACTGAACCACCAGGGAAGTCCAAGAAGACTATTTTAATAAGGTGATAACCAGTAGTAATTATAACACACACATCAGTGAAGGGAATTATTAAGGGGCAAGAGACATGTTTAATCATATCATGAAAGCAGCTGTTAGCCTTCACATAGACTTAGGCCTGTTATTGAGTCCCCTGATACCTGTTTCAACTGCATTGTGAAATTTAATAAATTATCCATCTCAAAAAAACTTATTATGAAATATCTCAGGTGTAGAAAAGTTATAAATATTATAACATTATAAGGAATACCTTATATTGATCTCTTAGGAACCAGAGATCAAATTGCCAACATCCGTTAGATCATCAAAAAGCAAGAGAATTCCAGAAAAACATCTACTTCTGCTTTATTGATTATGCCAAAGCCTTTGACTGTGTAGATCACAACAAACTGTGGAAAATTCTTCAAGAGATGGGAATACCAGACCACATTATCTGCCTCCTAAGAAATCTATATGCAGGTCAAGAAGCAACAGTTAGAACTGGACATGGAATACAGACTGGTTCCAAATTGGGAAAGAAGTATGTCAAGGCTGAATATTGTCACCCTGTTTATTTAACTTATATGCAGAGTACATCATGGGAAATGCTGGGCTGGATGAAGCACAAGCTGGAATCAAGATTGCTGGGAGAAATATCAATAACCTCAGATACACAGATGACACCACCCTTATGGCATAAAGCGAGGAAGAACTAAAGAGCCTCTTGATAAAAGTGAAAGAGGATAGTGAAAAAGCTGGCTTAAAATTTAATATTAAAAAAAACTAAGGTCATGGCATCCTGTCCCATCCCTTCATGGAAAATAGATGGGGAAACAGTGACAGACTTTATTTTCTTGGGCTCCAAAATCACTGCAGATGGTGACTGCAGCCATGAAATTAAAAGACGCCTGCTCCCTGCAAGAAAAGCTATGACCAACCTAGACCACATATTAAAAAACAGACGTTACTTTGCTGACAAAGGTCTATCTAGTCAAAGCCGTGGTTTTTCCAGTAGTCACGTATGGATGTGAGAGTTGGACTATAAAGGACGTTGAGCACTGAAGAATTGATGCTTTTGAACTGTGGTGGTGAAGACACTTGTGAGTCCCTTGGATAGCAAGGAGATCAAACCCGTCAATCCTAAAGGAAATCAGTCCTGAATATTCATTGGAAGAACTGATGCTGAAGCTGAAACTCCAATACTTTGGCCACCTGATGTGAAGAGCTGACTCATTTGAAAAGACCCTGATGCTGGGAAAGATTGAGGGCAGGAGTAGAAGGACAACAGAGGATGAGATGGTTGGATGGCATCACCGACTCAATGGACATGAGTTTGAGTAAGCTCTAGGAGTTGGTGGACAGAGAAGTTGGTGGCCATCAGAGTTGCTGATGGATAGAGAAGCCTGGCGTGTTGCAGTCCATGGGTTCACAGAGTTGGACATGACTGAGCGACTGAACTGACTGAAGGAATACCTATGTACCTAGTACCACCAAGCTAATAAAAACATTTAGTTTAAGCCCTCTGGATAAACACCTCTTCCCAGCTGCCTTTTGTCCCCCACAGCTTATCCTGAACATTATGCAGTATTGTCATACTTATGCATGGGCTTCCATACATGTGGATATGGCTTTTCATGTTCTTGGTACACATGCATGTAGTATTGTTTTTAAAGTTTTAAACAGGCAGGTATATTTTTTATTTTTTATTTTTATTTTTATTTTTTTAATTTTTTTTTTTTTTTTTTAAAAAAAATCACATGCTCCCCATCCTGAACCCTCCTCCCTCCCAACCTCCCCATACCATCCCCTGGGCCTTCCCAGCGCACCAGCCCCAAGCATCCAGCATCGTGCACTGAACCTGGACTGGCATCTCGTTTCATACATGACATTTCACATGTTTCAATGACATTCTCCCAAATCTTCCCACCCTCTCCCACAGAGTCCATAAGACTGTTCTATACATCAGTGTCTCTTTTGCTGTCTCGTACACAGGGTTATCGTTACCATCTTTCTAAATTCCATATACATGCGTTAGTATACTGTATTTATGTTTTTCCTTCTGGCTTACTTCACTCTGTATAATAGTCTCCAGTTTCATCCACCTCATTAGAACTGATTCAAATGTATTCTTTTTAATGGCTGAGTAATACTCCATTGTGTATATGTACCACAGCTTTCTTATCCATTCATCTGCTGATGGACATCTAGGTTGCTCCATGTCCATGTCCTGGCTATTATAAACAGTGCTACGATGAACATTGGGGTACACGTGTCTCTTTCCCTTCTGGTTTCCTCAGTGTGTATGCCCAGCAGTGGGATTGCTGGATCATAAGGCAGTTCTATTTCCAGTTTTTAAGGAATCTCACACTGTTCTCCATAGTGGCTGTACTAATTTGCATTCCCACCAACAGTGTAAGAGGGTTCCCTTTTCTCCACACCCTCTCCAGCATTTATTATTTGTAGACTTTTGGATCGCAGCCATTCTGACTGGTGTGAAATGGTACCTCATAGTGGTTTTGATTTGCATTTCTCTGATAAAGAGTGATGTTGAACATCTTTTCAAGTGTTTGTTAGCCATCTGTATGTCTTCTTTGGAGAAATGTCTATTTAGATCTTTGGCCCATTTTTTGATTGGGTCATTTATTTTTCTGGAGTTGAGCTGTAGGAGTTGCTTGTATATTTTTGAGATTAGTTGTTTGTCGGTTGCTTCATTTGCTATTATTTTCTCCCATTCTGAAGGCTGTCTTTTCACCTTGCTAATAGTTTCCTTTGATGTGCAGAAGCTTTTAAGTTTAATTAGGTCCCATTTGTTTATTTTTGCTTTTATTTCCAATATTCTGGGAGGTGGGTCATAGAGGATCCTGCTGTGATTTAAGTCAGAGAGTGTTTTGCCTATGTTTTCCTCTAGGAGTTTTATAGTTTCTGGTCTTATGTTGAGATCTTTAATCCATTTTGAGTTTATTTTTGTATATGGTGTTAGAAAGTGTTCTAGTTTCATTCTTTTACAAGTGGTTGACCAGATTTCCCAGCACCACTTGTTAAAGAGATTGTCTTTAATCCACTGTATATTCTTGCCTCCTTTGTCAAAGATAAGGTGTCCATATGTGCGTGGATTTATCTCTGGGCTTTCTATTTTGTTCCATTGATCTATATTTCTGTCTTTGTGCCAGTACCATACTGTCTTGATAACTGTGGCTTTGTAGTAGAGCCTGAAGTCAGGTAGGTTGATTCCTCCAGTTCCATTTTTCTTTCTCAAGATCACTTTGGCTATTCGAGGTTTTTTGTATTTCCATACAAATTGTGAAATTATTTGTTCTAGCTCTGTGAAGAATACTGTTGGTAGCTTGATAGGGATTGCATTGAATCTATAAATTGCTTTGGGTAGTATACTCATTTTCACTATATTGATTCTTCCAATCCATGAACATGGTATATTTCTCCATCTATTAGTGTCCTCTTTGATTTCTTTCACCAGTGTTTTATAGTTTTCTATATATAGGTCTTTAGTTTCTTTAGGTAGATATATTCCTAAGTATTTTATTCTCTTCGTTGCAATGGTGAATGGAATTGTTTCTTAATTTCTTTTTTTTTTCTCTTAATTTTCTCTTAATTTCTCTATATTTTTTTATCTTTGAAATTGTGTACATTGATATATGTGGATACATTTTTACTATTGTATAGCAATTTAGCATATTATTTATTTATACTTGTTGGACAAGGGCTTCCCTTGTGGCTCAGTCTAATCAACCTGCAATGCAGGAGATCGCCTACAATACCAGAGACCCATATTGGATCCCTGGGTCGGGAAGATCCCTGGACAGAGGAGCCTCAGACACAAATACTTACATGAACTGTTTTGTTCATTATAACCAGGCCTCTTGCTGGACTCACTTAAGTTCTAGTAACTTTGATTCTCTTGGTTTAGCAAAATACTTTCTCTTCAACAGCTTTGTTTTCTGCCTTATGTAATGGTTAGAACTTGCAGAACCGTGTTGGTGATAACCGACCACTTTATGCTTGCAGTATGATGTTGGCTGTTAGTCTGAGGCTACCTTATCAAGGTAGTATCTTTACCTTTAAAAGTTACCATCTACTGTCAAGTTTTTTTCTCTTTTGACACTGAGATGATGAATATCACACCGTAAGCATATCCAAAAGACAAATCATACTCAGTCACATTAGGTTATTGTGGTTATATCATTGAGTTAGATTCATTTATTTCCTTCAGGATTATTCCATCTGTACTCCCAACTTCCACACCCAACTCCCAACCCAAATTTAAATGGTCAGTTTTATTTTACTTTGATTTTTTTTAGAACTGATTCCTAAGTATATTGATCATTTCTACTGTATTTCTGCTCATCCACTCATTTAAAAGCCCTGCTGGACTCCCAGCCTCATCTCTTCACTCAAGCCTTGCCCTATCAATGGAACTCCTACTGTGTTGACCCTGATTACCCTCTCCTCAATTTTCACTCTCACACAGCCTTATGATTCAACCCAAGTGCCACCGACAACAGAAAGCCTTTCCTGATCTCCCAGGCTAGACCAGACACTTCTGCTCTGCTCTGTGTACCCAGAGATCCCCCTTCCAACATCTTGACACAGAATGATCTGTTTCCTCCTCTTGACTAGAAGCTCAATAGGAGGGTGGAGGGTTGATTCATCTGTCCTCTCAGTAGTCAGGAGGGCCAAGAACAGGCAAGTGTGAATGCCGGAAGGAAAAAGAAAGACTAGCAGCTATTCGCATCAAGACCAAGGGATCAGGTTAAGAACACACACACTACTGCTTTCCTAGATCCACACTCTGGGACATGGTCAAGGGAAAAATTTTTAAGAAGTAGAGCCTTAGAGAATGAGAAAAACCACACAAAGCCAGTACCACTGAGTTTACTAAACTTTTATTACTTTTATCTTTGAAGGCTGGAACCATCAAAGTTCTTAGATCAACTTTAAGTGCTGGATGGAGTAAAAAAAACCCACAAGAGACTATTTGTCGATCTGTGAACAGATCTGACAAGAAAATGCAAAACAAAATCAAAAAGGATGCAAAGACTGTTCTGGGGAGCCAAATTATTTATTAAAATTTGTTAGAAGTAAACTAAAACATTAATAAATGAAATCAAAATTTTAAACTGAGCTCCAGACTTGAAACTGTTACAAAGGCTCAGGATATAGAACCTTCGGTTGGGTTGAGAGAATTCTCTTAAAACCTGCTGGTTTGTTCCCCTAGAGCAAGGCGGTGCTTTGTCCTTAGCTACAATCTCTAACACCATCACCACTCCCAAGTGTAGATGCCATTCTGAAAAAGATCCCCTCAGTTCCTGATGACCCTGAAGGAGGAGGATGCACCAGTGTGGTAACAAAAATGGCTTTCTGGAGAGTCCATTTGGATTTGTTCTCCAGCCATCTAGAATGTGTTCAAGAGGTGCTTATTTCTTTTTAAACTTGAAAAAAACTCCATTGTGAAAAGTGAGTTATGAAGAGTGCTCTTTATTTGAAACCTCCACAACACAGACGCCAATCTTGTCTCGCATTGAATCATTAGCTGTGCACATCAACACATTCCAAGCACAAATTAAGAATTGCAAACAGAACAAAAAAATATATATATATATAATTTTTTCCCCTATCCAAAGGTTTCAAGTCTCAATGCAGCAAATCCTTCTGAACACAGAATCTGAGGAGCACACTGTTCAAACAGTTGGGACAAACAGGTCCCTGTAAAGGCTACTTGCCTTTTTAACACATGGGGTGGGGGATCATGGACGGCATGGAATGGGGAGAGGAGGTGAGGAAAAGGGAGCCGGAAGAGAGGATGAGCAGCAAAGGGGGAACGGGTATGCGCTGGGGCAGCTGGGACACACACATGGTGAGTTGGTGGATCTCATTTATTGGTTTTTGACATTTCTTTCTGGTTCTCTTTTGTTTTCGGTTCCCCCTTTACCAGGTCCAACAATGGTAAAAAAAAAAACCCTACAGTAGTGGGTGTGGCCCTTTTTAGGCCAGCCCAAAGCCTTCAGAGCACTCCTGGATGGCCAATAGTAGCATGTGGCGGAGCTTCTCAAAGCTCTCATAGGCAGGCAGGTCCAGCTGATTAAAACTAGGGAAAGAAGACACATCAATTCGTGATAAAAGATGATAACCAAATCCCTGTGTTCCCATGGTGCCCACCTGATTTCTGCCTGTACACTCCCAATCTTGTCCTAGCCTTGTCTGTCCTTCTCAGTCCCACTACTGGCTACCAGGCACCTAAAATATAACCTGACCCTATCACTCCTCCTTAAATACCATGGCCCAACCATGGTATAAATACCACCTCCCAAATACCATACCCCTTGAGCCTGAAAGCTCCAAGGAGGCATTCAGGGTCACTGGTCACCTTTGCTGAGTTCTGCTCCCTGCAACTTCTTGCTCTGACCATGCTGAGCCCTGGAATACACCTTGTTTTCACAGCACAATTTTCACCTGCAATGTCTCCCCAGCCCCACTGTGAATCTGGGTCAGCTTCTCATCTCAAACACCATCATCTCCACAAAAACCACCAAACTGTGAGCTACCCATAGATTCAGGGTAGCTGGGGCTAGATTTGGGTTCTTGACTACTCCTGACCATGGTAAGGGCACAGAAGTGGCAAATATGCAAGTTCAATTCAAATGCTGAAAAGAACAAACTCTTCCTCTTACCATGTGTGAGCTGAAGGCAGGCGGTCTGTGGACCTGTCATCTCGATGGATTTGAAACTTCTGAATGCCATTCATGCCTTCAAGGGCAGCAAAACCTTGCAGGGGCACCTTGGAAGTACCTGTGACAAACTGGAGGAACTTGGCACGGTCAGCTTGATCGAAAGAACGCAGTGCTCTCCAGAACCACTGGATCTATAGGAATGAACACAAGAAGACAGCATTAGGTAGAGAGCTCCTGGAAGAAAGGGGGATGGGATATGGAATGTTAGGCAAGTCCCTTCTGTGGGACAGATTTTATTTCTTCCATTCACATGATGACATCACCTGAAAACGGAAACTCCAGAAGAGTGAAGAGTTAGATTCAGGTAAGCTGAATCCCCCCCTCAAAACCCCCCTCCCCTAAGAGTACCGGTTTATTTGGTTGTCATACAAACTAACACTGCTTAAGGATACAGGGAGGGATGCCAGCATCAGCTCACCTGAATAGAGTTGGACTGGTACTTGTGATATTCAGTGTTAGATTTCAAATCGTCAATGTCGATTGTGGGCAGTCCTGATATGAGCAGCTCTAACTCCTGCTCAGTGAAGATGGAAATGAGGCGCTTTGGAATGATCTCATAGAAACCTTCTAAGAAAGCCGCCAGCTGTTTGCGGATGGCTCCTGAGGAAAGAACCAACAAGCCACGTGGTATCTGAACTTGCACAGCTGTCAGAGGTCAGAGATCCCTAATCCAGCAGGATGCTGACTGATCTGCCTACATCACGCATCACTGTTTCTAGGCCCCTGTATGAGGGTGGACGAAGGGAAATATTTTTTGGTCAGGTTTTTGCAAGGCATTTTTTATGCAAGGCATTTGTGGCTGGCATAGGGGAAAAGAAACAATGTCTGTGTAATGAGTGAGGCCTGACTTTGTCCCATATTGAACAGGTAGGGGGTCTAAGGGACATTTCCCCTACCTGTCATTCTCATCTGGCACACCAGGTGTACATATTCCTTCTTATTTTCCTCTGTTACCAAGATGTTGGCCCCATTGGGTTTGAGGTCACGAACTTCACAGACTCCAAACTCTTGGACCTAGAATACCCAAAATACCAATAATATGAATCAGGCTTGGTCTAGGATGGGACTTATATATACCTGGAAACACACCCTAAACACTGCTGTATCCTGGGCAAAGAAATGAAGCAAGGTCATTAAAAAAGTGACTTTTCTCATGAGCTCATGAATCCCTAAATGGAAAAGGTCAAGGGTTTAGTCCTAAAAACATACTGTCAATAGTAAAAGGGAAAAGGGCATGGATAATATAACGTAATAAAAAAAATCTTTATGTAAAGCAATTTTGGGGAAGCGTAACATTGAGATTTTTTTTGTTTTTCATCTATCTCTATTTGTACAGTTTTTCTACAATGAAGTACCTTTGGGAATGATGAATAGTGTACTAGAGTGTTTTTTTTTTTTTTTTTTTCAAAATATAAGGGAAACTAGTATTGTTTTACAAATTCTGGTTTTTCTGTTTGTGCTGTCTCATGCAAATACTCACTGCTCTCTGACAGATCATGAGATTTTAAGACATCAAGATGCTTCCTTAGAAATATTAAGAGGTTATCCAATGTCAGTTCAAGAACAATCCCATAATGGGATTTCCTAAACTAGCTGGGGTATGAGACAGTCAGGATCTCCTGACCTACCTCAGTGCTGAAGGTGAGATCATAGCCTAGTGTGGAGACATCATTTTCCAGCAGATAAACCAGGCCCTGGTAAAAGTGGTAGTCTTCACTCTCCATATCTGTATATCTAGATAAACACAAATAGGGTCATGGATTGGGGTGGCAGAGAAGCAGCTTAGGGATGGGGCACAAGGACCAGATTTCCAGGACTGAGGACAGTCCCAGGGTTATGCCACATCCTTACCTGACAGACTTGCCCAAAATGTGTTTGTAGAAGGACCTAGTAAAGTAGCACTCCAGGAGGCGGTTGTCATACACAGCTTTGGCCACGATGCGTCCAACAAACTTGAAGTAGCTGAGGTGGTTGGGGTTGCAGTGAGAAGATGGATTGATGGTGTATGTGACCCGATCACCAGGTGAGGTACGGAACAAGGCATACATAGGGTTAAACATCTCTCGAGAGATGATCATATACCACTCCCGCAGGAGCCCTCCAGCATCCTGCCCTTCTTCTCCTTCAAATACTATATACCTGTTTAAGAGAGCAGAAACAGGGATGTGCAGAAAGCCCAGGACAAATCCAATCTTCTGCACAGCATGACCTGAGTGAGTGACTGAGTGAAGCAGTAGCTGGGGAGTGCAGAGTCAGAGGACAGTGGTAAATGCAGAGTGCCAGGAGAGCCCAGAAGAGAGATGGGGATCTGGGACAGAAAAGGGCATCACTGATGGAAGAGATGTTCTGAAGTATCAGTAAAGGCTCACTGATATCCCAGAAAACACTAATAGGAAAGATATAAAGACCTAATAAGGCCTTTAAACAAGGGAGGAATCATCAAGTGGTATCAAAGAGAGCTGAGCTGAGTTTGATGTCTATTACGATTTGGTGGTAGAAGAGTAGGATTCAGTCTGTCTTGGAAGCTTCTCTGAATTCCTATGTGACGACATGGCTAGTAAGTCCATGCCACAAGGGGAGGGAGGAATCAAGTTCCTGAGTTCAAGAGCATCATCAAATGACTTCAGTAGGTCTGTCATCTCACTGGCTCCCATGACACATGATACTGCAAACTGCCAATCTCCTCTAGGTGGTGTCATAATCACCAGGGAGTGATTACCAATTTGGTAGGGTCTTGCAAGTGTGGTCTCCCTCAACCCAGGGTACCATTTGCTCAGCAGGCTTCCCGTTCCTAGTGTAACAATGGAGAAAAGCTCTTTGTGAAGCCATCAGGTGTACCTTTGTAAATTCCACAGACTCTCCTATCTGTATAGGAATTGATGGGTAGCTCAGCCCAAGGGCCAGCTAGCCAACAGAAGACCAGTCTCATTGAGACTGGGCAGAGAATATGGAGGACAGCTCAGTGAGAGCTAGGATTCCTCTTAGGAATTCCTACCAGGGAGGGCAAGCACTTCTCTAAGTTCCCCTGAACATCTGGGCCCCAAGTAAGCCTTCACTACCAAGTAGGAAGGGTCAGAACCACCCCATCCTGTTTTACTCTCTGCTCTGGGTTCTTACAATCGATTCTTCATTTCTTCAGGGGATTTCCGGTGCAGCTCACGATAGGAGTCTTCAAAGACATGATCACGACGAACGTGCACAGCCATGTCTTCTTTCCGGAGTCCCTCGTCCAAACGCTCCAGCTCTTGGCGGAAATATCTTGGGAGGTAGGAAAGAAGGAAAATAAGATTGGGGTGGCAGAGCAAATTTCTGTTTGCCTGATTAGAATGAAGACCCACAGTGATGTTCCCCTCATCCTCCAGACACTTTTACCTCTGCTCTCCACCTTTTTTTTTTTCCTGGGGAAATGCCCAGTATCCTCTGGAGAAGAGAATGGCAACCCAATCCAGTATTCTTGCCTGCAGAATCCCAAGGACAAAGGAGCCTGGTGGGCTACAGTCCATGGGATTGCAAAGAGTTAGACATGACTGAGTGACTAACACTACTACTACTGGGAAAGGTAGGTCATTCACTACCAACTCTAAATTTCCCCATGTCCATCATATAGGGGCCCACAGACATTATGGCATGGAATTTCTGCAACGAGCAGGTAATCATGTGTAGGTGCACAGAAAGGAAGAGAAGAGTAAAAAATGACAGGAGAGTTGTGGAGGCCTTCTCGACCCTTCCAAGCCTTGCTGTAAATATACTATGGCTACCTGCATCTCCTGTATTACCCCAAAGGATAGACAGGTATTTTAGAATTCATGTGGTTAAACAAAGGCTTGCATTTCTCTGATGGAAGAACAGAGACTAGGTTGAAGAGCACCAAGGGATATTTAGGTACAGTGGCACTTGGTGGCAAAGATGAGTCTCTTCCCCCTGCTTAGCACCATTCCAATCCAAGGGCTGCCACCGAGGAAAACTTCTTTCTCTGGAAACATCACCCCCGGAGGATGTTTGGCTCCTTTTTGGGAGGGGAGATACTATTTAGAAAGCACCCCCCCCCAAACATCCAGGGCACATACTTGCGCTTGACATCGAAGTCGAGGACACGAATGTAGTCTACCAGGACAGCAAAAGGCCCATCAGCGAGGTGGGTGGTGGACTGCCGTAGGATCTGGTTTAACACAGTGCGATGAGTCTCTGAGGGGAGAAAGGACAGCAGGAATCAGCACATCATGGGTCACGGAAGAAGGGACGTAAGTCAATCAGTCAGCAACTCTTCCTTGTTTCAGGGAAAAAAAGTGTGGCACAAAAAGACTTCCAGACCCAGTCCCTAACTCATTAGCCTCACTTTCCAGTACACACACACACTCACCCTGCAAATCAGCTGACAACAAAATACATGAAATGACCCTGTAGAAAAATGAAGCCTTCTATATTTGGGGGCCTAAGAGTTCCCTGTACCTGCAAAACGAAGAAACTTCTGTGTGTCAGGGGGCAGGCTTGAGGAGATGTGCATAGATGAGGGCTCCCGGGAGAAGAACGGGTCAAGGGAGGAAGGAGTGGCTGGGGTTAAAGGGGCAGGGGAGAGTGGAGGTGGCTCGTCCTTGATGTGTGCCAGCTGGCTCTCACGGGTGTCCCGGACAGGAGGCTTGCTCTCCCGCTCTGTTGCATGGACCAGAAAGAAGGCCTCGACAGCAGGTTGTAGCACTGGGGGTAGGAATGATACAGGACAGTGACATTTTACTTTATAAACTTTAACATATAAACCTCTTCCCCCTCAGAATCAAATTTCAGAACTACTAGATGAAAACTTGCAGGAGATACATAATGGTGCCACAGAGGAAGTCAGAGCTTCCAAAGAAAAATGGGATAGACAACCAGTTATAAAGATTCCCCTAGTCTAAAGAGTAAAAGATAAGAGCTACCAAAAGAGAAAGCAAATCTTTTTTTTTTTTTTTCTGATAATGAAGTTGGGAGAAAAAATCCTCTCCTTTGAACTCTCATGGAGACCTGAGGGAGAGGAGTAATCTGGAAGGAAGAAAATTAAGCTGGCAGAAAGGGCCCCAGAATAGATCAGCAGGCCCGGGCCATCAGGCCACAACTTACCTAGCACCGCATGCTGGTCATGGGATTCCTCCAGTTCCTTTAGACACTCTCCCAGCATGTCCCACAGCTCATCCAAGTTCAGCTGCTCACTGAGCAGGGGTAACTCAGGTGGCCTCTCCTCCTTCTCCTTCTCTCCCTGTGGAGTTCCATCTGAGCCTAGACAGCACACAGAGGAGAGATTCAGGAAGCTTTTTCTTCATTCAGACCAAATGCATAGGCCATTAGAAAGACCAAATAGATTGGTCCACTGGCCACTGAGTAACATCTGAAAGCAAGCTCTAGTCCTACACTGAATGGCATTTAAACGGAATAAAATTAATACAAGAAAAAGTCTGTCTAGTTGCACTAGACACTTTTCAAGTGCTCAATAGCTATATGGAGCTAATGGCTACTGCAGGAAAATTCTACCAGATAGTGTTGGTCTCCTCATTGCCTTATCAGCTCCCAGAAGACCTATGGATTATTAAATGATCTTGTTGTTGTTGTTCAGGCATGTCCGATTCTTTGCAACCCCATGGAATGCAGCACACCAGGCATCCCTGTCCTTCACTATCTCCTGGCGTTTGCTCAATTCATGTCCATTGAGTGGATGATGAGTTGATCATCTCATCCTCTGTTGCTCCCTTCTCCTCCTACCCTCAGTCCTTCCCCAGCATCAGGGTCTTTTCCAATTAAACGATCTAATATTTTTAAAAAAACCGATGTCCTATGATGACACTATCCCACAGGAATCTGTTAAAAGGGTGCCCAAAAGCATTCTATATGAAATTAACCTTGAGAAATGCTGCTAATAGTAGCATCCACTGTGTTCTAGGACTGCTTTAAGTGTTATATATACACGTTAACTCAATCCTAACTAGGAACATTAAATGAAGAAACTGAAAGAGGTCCCAGAGATTGTAAATGGGGAGACAAACACATGCTCTCTCCACACAGTATTGTCACAGTGTCTTTTAAAAAAATATTTATTCTTGGCCATTGTGAATCTTCATTGCTGTGCGGGCTTTTCTCTAGTTGTGGTGGCTGCTCTTGTTGCAGAGCACGGGCTCTAGAGTGTGAGGGCTTCAGTAATTGCAGCACCTGGGCTCTAGAGCACAGGCTCAATAATTGTGGTACGTGGGCTTAGTTGCTCCATGGCATATGGGATCTTCCTGGATCAGGGATTGAATCCATGTCTCCTGCATTGGCAGGCAGATTCTTTACCACTAAGCCACCAGGGAGGTACCTGTTGGTTTATTTGGCTGGTCCATGTCTTCATTGTGGCATGTGGTATCTTTTAGTTGTGGCATGAGAACTCTTAGTTGTGGCACATGGATCTTTAGTTGTGGTATATGGGATCTAGTTCCCTGATCAGGGATTGAACCTGGGTCCCCTGCATTGGGAACATGGTCTTAGCCATTGAACTACCAGGGAAGTCTCGATATCACATATTTCTACCATTATCAGAGGATATGCTCTGAGATATTTTAGCACTTTGAAATTTATTAAGCTAAAGCTCTGGGTATGGTTAATTTTGGTAAATGTTCTATATGCATTTCAAAAAGTTTATTGTTATTGGCTGTGGTGTCCTGTATATGTCAAAATTATTAATAGTTGTTCAGATCTTTTATATCCTTAGTAGGTTATTGCCCAGAGCATGTGGGATCTTCCTGCATCAGGGATTGAAGCTGTGTCCCCTGAATTGGCAGGTGGATTCTTTACCATGGAAGTATCAGGGAAGCCCCATAGTTTCATTATTACCGAAATTGCAGTGTGTGCTAGGATTCTCCAATGAGGACCAGGTGGTGATGGTTAGTGATTTTAGTTGATTGGTACGAGTCTATCAATATACAGAAACCAGGATTCACTTAAACAAACGAAAACACTGAGTTTATGTATGTTGAAAGCAGGGGATCAGGCACCCATTCCATTAAGATTGGCTCTCCCTTTTGTTGGGCTGAAAATAGAAAGAAGTACTGACCAATGGACTGAGTATCTTGAGCACTGGGAGATGGCTGGTCCACATCCATGGGTGACTCCTCCCTTCGGACAGATGCCTCTGACTGGCTTGACTCCGACTGGATAAAAGGGAGACAAAGTCACATAAAGGGTGCAACTCTGTTTTCCTCAGGGATAGGCTAGAGGCTGTCCTACAATCTCTCACATATCATTAAGCTTGGAAAGAAGCCTCCCATATCTTCCCATATGGAAAGAAGTTTCCTTAGCTCTCCAGTACAAAAGAATGGCCTTCCCACCTCCTCTGCTTATCTTCCACCCCGAGCTAGCATGCTTTTCCAAAGAGCTCCCTGGATGCCTGCCATTTGCCTCCATTCTATTCCAGGCCTGAGTCCAGTGAGGCACCAGGCTCCTGGACTTCAAGACTTCTAGGAACAGTTTGTGTGTGTGTGTGTGTGTGTGTGTGTGTGTGTAAAGCTTAGATGGGCAAAAGGTAGGTTTGTTCTTCGTTTATACGTTTGTGTGTGTGTGCGTGTGTGTGTATAAAACTCAGATGGGCAAAAGGTAGGTTTGCTCTGTTCCTTTTTGCTCACGAAAGAGGAAATAACAGGGGAATGAATTAATGCAATCTTTGATGGGTGGGATTGGCTTTTTAAACCAACAGGCCTCAAGATATCCTTATTTCTTGGATCTTGGGAAGGTAACTTGCATGTTGTATAAGGACAGGCAAACAATGAATGCCATAGTATACATGCTAGGCTTTTCCTACAGTCACTCTATGCTGAGATCCTAACAATGAACTGGCTACCTCGGAACTGAAGGCTTCCTCCTAAAAGAGCCTGGGTGCCAAGGGAGTATGAAGAATAGAGGCAGAGACTAGGGTGGAGGGACCAGCCATTGCCAGAAAAGGCTATGTGGAAAGTGTACCAAGCTTGGGAGACTTTCAAGGGCAGGATTCCTGATATGTCTCTGATGCACTTGCATTGTTCCATGACACTGAAAAATCTTTATCCCGTATCCCCTCAGGACCTAGCCATTTAGCATTATGCAGTTTGCAGAAGCGCCACTATTGACTGGATAGCTGGGAGTGGGGTATGATGGCCAAGCTTTAAACCAAACCAAACCAATGAACAGTCAAGAAAGCACCAAGAGAAATTAACTGTTGTCCAGAAGCATTCATATAGCCAACTTAATGCAAAAGCATACAAGGTAAGGGCAATGAAATCCCACTGATGATATGGTGGGAGACGGAGGAGAGACAAATGAATGAGGGGCCACAGGCATCATGCTAACCGTTGCTGCTTGTTGCTGTCTCCGCGCCCTCTGACCCTCACGTACCATTTGTATAATGGCATCAGCCTCAGCCTCCAGCTGCCGAACAGCTGCCTGGATGCTGCTAGCTGAGCCTAAACCGGAGGAACCTGGGAGAAAGAAAAAAGAAGGTAAGATGTAACCTGTGGAAAGAGGGAATGCTCAATTTTCTGTGTCCCATCTCCTGAGCCACCACAAGCATTTTGCTGAGGTCTTTGAGCTTTACGCTCAGTTAGTCTCAGAGTGCTCACTGTCAGGCACTAAGAGCTACCATTACAGGTAAGGGCAGGGGACATGGGGCTAGGCAGACGGATGGTGGCAGGTGAGAGTTCTGTAGGACAGAGGGGAAGGATTTGGCAGGCCATAGCTGAGGTAACATGGCTACAATATTTTAGCCAGGAGTAATCAAGGAAGCAGAGAGGAGACAAACACAGTGAGTTAAATCTTGTTCATCAAAAGATCTGTCCCCAATTTCCTTGTCAGATTTCCAGTCCCTTTAATTCCCACTTGCCCTAGTGAAATTTCCTATGTAGACGGCTTGAGTGAGATACAGAATACAGCCACCAACATTTTAAGAAAGTATCATCACTTCCTTTAGAAAAGGTCAAACAGGAAGGAGACACGACATTAAGCCCTGCCCTCCTGGGTCTCTTGTTTTTCCACCACCAAACGTGCCCCTCAACTGGACACCCCAGTTCCATACCTAGCCTGCCTGTCTGCTTGGCCTTCTTGTTAGCACGGCGCGTGTCATCCCGGAGCTGGATGATGACCTGCAGTACCCTCAAGAAGAACTTCTGGGTAGATGTCTTGGATGTCAACATGGACATAGAAGGCAGCTGGAGCTCCCGGCCACCCAGAGGCCGCTTCTGAGATGCCACGATTACCACATTCTCAGCCACGTCAAACCTGGATAGTGTAGAGGTGGCTCGCATATATTGAGAGCATCAAAGCATAAACAACCAGAACAAGCAGGGCTTTCTTGTGTCAACCAGAGGGTATGGAATTTCAGAAGGAAATCACACATGTAGGAAAAATAGGGCCATGTGCATATAGGACAGAAACAAAATTGGCTCAGAGAGGAGGGAAAAAATAACAACTAGAAAATCAGGAAGAACCACTTTTCATAATGTCCCAGACCCCAACTCCACAGCCAGATGGGCAGCTGCCACCTACCTGCTCTGCATTTTGCCTTTCAGCTTGGTGGTCTGTGGCTGTTCCTCAGGCAGGCCATCAGGGGAGAGGGTTTCACACTGGGCTCGCCGCTGCTGTTCCAGATTGTATTCCCGTAGCTCAGCCAGAAGAGTTCCTGGGCAGGCAGAGAAGCCAGAAAGCGTTTAGACTTTCCTACTGAAGCAGCTAAAAACAAAAACTTTTCAAGAAACCTCCCCAGGCCGTCCTCTTTGCTCAGCTGTACTGAACTTGGGACTGTACAAGAATTCTGCTCCATTCATTTTACTGTGTACTCATGGATCAGCTGCCCAAGGGCCGCTGGTTTACCTGGCCTCAAGGATTTGCTGAATCTACATGAAATGCACCTCAGTGCAGAGGGGAAAAAGTATCTCTTTTGAAGCCTGTATACCTCTCAAACTTCTGAGGTTTTTGTGGTAGTCTCGGCAAATTACTTAACCTCTTTCCCAATTTGCCTACCCATTTTAATAATGGGGGCTAATATTGCCTAAACTCACAAGGCTGCTTTGAGAATTAGGAGATAACTGTCTAGAATAGTGCCTAGGCCACTGCCTGGCCTAAGGGTGCTGAATAAACTGGTGGCAGTCAAGAGGCCTCATCCAGAAGAACTTCGTAATTCTCATGTAGCAAAGAATCCCCTAGGTCATATAGTCTAATTGACCCCCATATCAACTCAGCTCCAGAGACATTTGTGAGAAGGAGATAACTACACAAGTAGCTGAGATCTAGGGAGACCCATGAGTGGGATGGAGGTGGGAGAGAACAAAGAGAATCTCTATGCTGAAAGCAAATCTGACTCTACTCCTTGATTCATAATCACTACACCACCCCGGGTTTTAGTTTTCTTCTTGGTAAAATGCAAAAAAGACTGAACTAGATGATTTACAAGTGTTCTTAGAATTTTTATACCCTCAAAACTGCACAAAGGCAGAGGGTATTATTCTCTGAATTCCTAAGTCTGAAGGTAGTGTAGGTGCATCTCTCAGGTGGTGCACTGCCTCAGCAGGTTCATCATAGGGCCCTTATGAGTGCCCAGATTGGGAAAACAATGTTAGTCCTAAGGGTGCTCATTTTCCTTCACTAAGCAACTGCTGTGTGCCAGGGATTGGGAATATAGAGAGAAGGCCAGCCTTGCTCTCAGAGAACAACTGAACAGAGGAAAACAGATCCTGAAAACCTAGTGGTATCAGTGCTGTGATAAAAGCACGCTTGGAGGCTGTGCTACAGATGTAGAATGGATATGATTCAGCCTGAAGGCTTCCATAAAGACGTGACACCTAAGTGGAAGGTTTCAGAAAGACAGGGTGCTTTATTCTTATTATTACCTATCTGTTTACAAAGCGTATAACCCAGATGGCGGGCTCCATTCAGTAGCAACTTCAAAACAGTGTCCCGGGTCCCAGGGTCCCCCCGAGAGAGCTGCAGTAACACATTTGCTGCATCTTCTAGGCCTTCTTCAGAACAAGAATGGGATGTCAACACCTGGGGGAAAAAGAAGGGAGATTGGGCAAGCCCCAACTTGAGAACTAAGCCATTATTCACCCCAGTCAATCCTAGTATTATCCACCCCCATGGACTCTTTCTCCCCCAACCTTGGGAGGTCAGAAAAGCTTGGACTTACTTCCACAGAGAGCTGGAGCTGATTTTCAGTGAGGCCAGAGGATACCATCTTAAAGTCTGTGCTGCTGCTGCTGCCGATATCACCAACTTTAGCTGGAGATTTGCTGGCCTTAGTAGTAGTAGCAGCTTTGAGAAACAGAACACTGTAAGCCTCTGAAATTCACTTGCTACAGACTTAAAGTGGCAGAGTCAAGGAATCACTGTACTGCCCAGGGTTTCAAAATGGAAAAGTAGTGAAAATGAAGATCCACCCCCTCCCCATGGCCAAATCCAAGTGACTTGGAATGCCAAGTACTCTTATGGTACCTTCTAAAATGACAAAGAATCCCAGATATTTATCTCAACTGTTCCTCTCCCGTAAGAGGGCCCTCTGAAAGCCCCCTCCTTCAAAATCTGTTTCTTCAAATGATTCTTATCAGTCTGCTGCAAAGCTCATTCCCTTTACTTCCTGGGATGGCCTGGCTACTCGATCCTACCATGATTCACATTGTATCCTGCCTTTTTTTTTTTTTTTAATCCACACTCTATTTATTTGGCTGTGCTGGGTCTTAGTTGCAACATGTGGGATCCAGTTCTGACCAGAGATTGAACCCGGGTCCCTGCATTGTGAGCCTCAAGTCTTAGCCACTGGACCACCAGGCAAGTCCATATCCTGCCTGCTCTTGAGCTAGAAAGATCGGGGTTTCTTTAAAGACAGAGACTTCCTCTCTTCTATTTTGTGCTTAGCCTAGGGGAACCCATATTCACTGGTCTTCACAGGACAGAGGGAGAGAGGGAAGGAAAGGAAAGAAGGGGGGAAGACAGAGAACTCTGACCAATGAGGGTGAGAATTAACATACTTGGCTATCATAAACACAAACCAAGTTGATTGCTGTCATTCAAGGAGGAATACCTGGATGGAGGAGTTGAGAGTGAAGTGGATGTACACACCCCACAGCTCCCAGCCCACATCCACACTTACTTGAAACAGTAGTGGTAGCAGTTGTGGGGGTAGTCACTGTGGTTGAAGCGGCTACGGCAATGGTGGATATAGCCGTGGCAGCAACCAGGGCTGGAACAGAAGTGACAGGGGTGGTTGCAGCAGGCAGAGTAGACGTGCTGGAGGTGGCACTGATAGTGGTGGTAGATGTGGTTGAAGTGGCAACAGTGGTGGAGGAAGCACTGCTGCCAGAATTAGCCTGTGCTTCCGACACTTTGTTTTCTGGGAGAGCAATTGAGATGAGAGAAAGAAGTCTGAGGAGCTTCTCAGTTAAGAGAGAGCTCCGGCGGATGACTGGGTGTGACAACATGTTCATGAGTTGCCCCAGTGGAGAGGCTTCGAGGCTGTATGGGGAGGTTTCCCCCTCACCACCAGCGCTCACTGGCACTGACTTCACGGAGTTCTTGCCTTTCCGGCTGACATTCATGTTGTCCAGTTTTACCAATAAGTCCCAGAAGTCTGTGCAAATGCCACTGCTTGTGGACTGTGAAGAGCATGGGCTGCAGGCCTTACTGCCCCTCTCCCGATCACTCTCACAGTTTGTTTCTTTGGTCCGCTGCTGTGTGAAGTGACTGGGAAACACCTGCCAGGAAAAGAAAGACAGGTTTGGTTTAGGAGGTCTACATAGAAACTATCTTCCTGACAAGGAAAGACACTGGCTCCTAGTCTCTCCACTCCTTAGGACAGCTTTGGTAACACCAGAGAGATGTAACATAAGAGTTTCATCCAACTGAAGCAGCCTAGAGAAATGAACAAAAGCTTTGTAGGGAGACAAAGGATTAGGAAACTTTTCTGAGCATTGATCTCTGTACTTAAAAATGGTGGTGGGGGGAATACCTATACCATCGTGCAAAATTGTTGAGATTAGAGGTAATGTATTTTGCATAGTGCCTGGTACAAGGCAGGCCCTCAAAAAATGGCAGCAAAGCTTATTAAAAAGAGAACTGTATTAAGTTCTAGGTCCAGTCATCTCCGTCACTAGCCACATGACAAAGCCACTAAAGATTTCTGCATCTCAGCTTCTTCATCTGTAAAATTGACCATACAGACCACTGAAGGTTGATGAATGAATGAGACAATGCATAAAAATTGTAAAAAGAAAAAAAACCGCACAAGGTTATTTATTGGACTATTCCCAGGAACAATAGACATCTCAGAGTAAGGACTTGTGAGCTTCCTCAGAGTTCAGATTTCACTAGGTTATGGATGACACCCCTCTTTCATCCCCAGGAGTTGGGTTCCTCTAAGCTCCTCACCTTGGCCAATTGAATGAGTGTATCCAGAACATGTCTGCAGACAACAGGAGCAGCCTGGGGGTGGATATGGACAGTGGAGCCACTACTCGCATGTTTCTCAGTATGTTTGCGACCCCCTGAACGCTGGATCTGGAATATATTAGTCCTGCAGCCTAGGGCTGCATCCATGGATACTGAGAGCCAGGAAAGCTGGTTGGAACTCTTAGACTCCATCTTGTGTAGCAGGTCCAGGGGCCGGTTCTCATGGCTGCTTGACCCACAGCTCTTGCTTGACTTTTTGCCCTTTTCCTCACTTGAGGAGAGCTTGGGTGTTTCAATGCAAAGCTCACTCTCACTGCTTCGCTGCAAGATGGAAAGCAGGCTACGGATAACCCAGTGGCGGGTCTGGGCATGGTAGCAGAGATTTCTCAGTACTCGGTGAAGACGGCTAGTATTGAGTTTTGGCTCATCCACAAAAAGTAGGACCAGGAGACAAGACAGGGCTTCGTGATCCAGGAGGAGCCGTCCTCGAAGACGTAGGAGGGTGTCCACATTACTGCCAGAAGGCCTAGAACAGAGCATGGTTTCTGGGTAACACTTTGGCTAGAGCTCTGGGATCAGGTATAGCCCTAGGGGAGGGGGATGAGCTGATACATCCTAGAAGGCTTGAGAAGAGAGTGTGTCCAGTCCAAGAACTGTAGGGGCTCTTTATATAGTAATAAGAGCTGTCTCAAGTGCCTACTATGTGCCATATACTCTATAATATCTGTAACAACTTCCTCACAGGGCTGCTGTAAAGATCAGAGAACCATCCAGTTTTGAGATGATGAGCAAGAGGCTCAAACATATTAAGTAACTTGCCCTTCACCACACGACGACTGAGAAGAGAGCAGAGATTGCAGGACAGGTCTGTATTATCAACTGGTAAAATTGGACTGCCCCTAGTGCTAGAAGACAATGTTTACTTTGGCCTTCTATAGACTACCAGGATGTTGCCTGCTGAATAGGGACTGATCACTCCCTTCATGTTTTCGCATGTTAGATCTATTCTTCTTTGGCCTGGTTAAAAATGAAATCTTCTGCAGCCTAGATGCTGTAGTCTCAAGACAAGTGGCTCTTGCTATTTTCCTATTTGTATGGGAGGCAGGTGGCGTCCTTTGCTGTAATCACAGCTACAACCTGGTGCCTGCCTGCCTTACTTTGTGCTTATGGTCTACGGCAGCTACACAACCCAAAATTGTGGCTTTTTTCAAGGGAGAGTTCAAAAATCTGGCTTCCTCATTCATTCAAGTAAATACCCTAGAGAGGTCATCCAGCCTCTCCACCTAAAAATAAAGGGAGCTGGACTACTAGTAGACATGAAAGGTGGTATGGCAAGGAGAGAAAAGACAGGCAAAAGGTACCTATTATGGCTGCTGCTACCCCCCATCTGGAAGGTGCCACCTCTTTGCACAGCAAGGCGAGTGTATTGGACCCCACGGTTGCCACTCAGGCGACTGGTGAAGGCTGGAAGGAAAGAAAAAGGAAACTGAAATTGGGGAGGGGACATGTGCTGAGCTAGGCCCAGGTAATACAAAGGGGAACAAAGAGTTTCATGTGGCCAAAGCTAGACATTACAGAGCCCTCCCACATGCTTCCCTCTGTACCTGGGCTTCGGAGAATGGCAGAGAGTGCAGAGGTGCTGCTGTGCCCAAAAAGTCGCTCATGCATGAGCTGCCTCTGCCGGGCTTCTTGCTCTCGCCTCAGGGCTTGAGCTTCAGCTGCAATGTCAGGTGGCATCACGGCCAACACACTGTCCTCCATGTCCTCTAGGACACTACGGCGCAGGTCCGAGGGCAGAGTCTGGATGAAGGTCACAGGGTCCATGGGGGTGTCTGAGCTGGCATTTTGTGCTAGTTCCCGTCGCTGTTGCTCAGCTCTCTGCTGTGCCAGTACCTACAGAGCAGAAGAAGTCAATGGGGCATATCACGGCCAGGCAGTCTGGCCCACCAGCCCCTACCTGCCTCACATACTTCCTCCTGGATGGCTGGAGGCAGAGCAGCCAGGAACTCAGGGCTCACTTCGGTGACACCAGGATTCCCCACCACTGCAGGAGCTGAGTTATTTGTTGAAGGGGCAGTTCGTGTTGGTGGACGAATGCCCAGCTGGTTCTGTAGGACTTCTCGGCGAATGTCATCAGGCAGAGCGGCCAGAAAAGAGGGGTCCACACCTTCGGGGAGACTAATACCTGAGGGGAGACACAAGATGTGAAGGGACTCTCACTTCTACTGATTGAAGGAAATCCGTGGCCTTGCATGAGCTTTCTGTCCTCATTTTATGCCAAGGACACAGGACATACAGATGTTATGTGCCAAGTCTTGTGTGTGTGCTCTCAATTAACCTTCATCAAAACCCCACCATGTAGCTATCATCACCCTTTCAGTATCAATGAGGATCAGGGAAGTTAAGCAATGGCTCCAGGTCCTGTAAGTAGGAGGTGGCAGAGAGGGGATTTGAGCTAAGATCAGTTTGACTCCAAAGGCCTGGGCTCATTCCATTGTGTAGCATCAGCATCCCCTTACTGCAGGTCCTCCTCCTACACATATGCCGCCCTTTATCTGGATGGAACCGTTTGACTGGTGGGCATTTCCACACCAAGGGCTACTAGAAGCCTCAACAATCCCAAGATGGTCTGAGCACACATGGAGCTCACCTGCAAGAGGATCTTCTTCTTCACTGCTTGTTGAAGGCAATGGCTCTTCCAGGATTCCCCGGGAATCTGCTCCAGAAATGGCCACCGCGGAATCTCTGGTGGAAGAACTCTCAGAGGATGCAGGGGGAGAGCTGAAGGAAATCATTTTCAGGTTGTTCTCTGAACCATATTTTCCAACTTATAAAATACTCCTACAGTACCCCTTTTCTCATAGAAGCCAAGTTGATTTCCCCAGTGTTCAAAGCATGGGCATTAGTTACTAAATATGAATGTGGCTTGAAATACCTGCCAACACATCCTTCCCTCCTCTCACTCACACAGTGCTTACCTGTCCTCAGGGGGCTGGGTAGGTTCCCCTGACCCATCACCCCTGCCTTGTACTTCTGTCACAACTGGTGGGGCATCCCCAGGAGTGGAGCTGCCTGCTGTGGGCTGCTCAGAACTGCCAGTTGCTGGGGCGTCACCCACAGCCTCCTCCAGGGTACAGGAAGCCAGGCTGCTAGTATCCATGGGAGAGCCTTCCAGTTGACTGCTGACAGCTGTCAGAGCATCAGAATCTTCAGCTCTCTCTGGGGAAAGAGAGGCTAGGAGGAAGTCACATGGAGAGGTTAGATCTCTGCTTCGGGGGGCGGGGCGGGGGCTGAATTAAGAAGCAGCCAGATCAGACTTCTTACTTGTTTAACCTCACTTCAGACGCTGGCCTGATGCTCCCCTCTCAATCTCATTTGCTTTAAAGAACTTAGCTCAAACACTTTCTATCATTTGTTGAACATTTATGATATTCCAAGCATGCCTGTGAGACATCTTCTCAGGCATCCCAGATAAGAGATCTTGTCACTTTCAGATTCCCTACAGGCATCATTTGCACAAGCACTTTGGTTCTGCTTATCTAAACAAGCAAGGGTCCTTAAAGGCAAAAACCCCTACACCTAAAGGTTTCTCTAAAGTAAGTCATATGCAGTACAGTAAAGAGCATAGACAGCAACAGGTTTGTTTACCCTGTTGGAACATTGCTGAGAAGAATTTTGAGGCCCCATTTCAAACCAGTGGGAAATAGTGCCATGAAATAAATGGTGTTGGCCAGGATGGGAGAGCTGTTTGTTTTATGTATGGTCACGTGCTTGCCAGACCTAGAAACGCTGAAGAAAAGCAAGCTTCAGAGTTACACAGATCTGGATTTTAATCACAGCTCAACCACTTACTGAGTGACCTTGGGCTAATTGTTTCACTCTTGAGTTTCAGTTTATTCATGGAGATAACAACCTTCTACTTCTTTTTAAAGAAGTTAATCCTCACATGATAGCCAGGAACAGAGCAATCACCTCAAACTGTTGGTGTCAATAAGGCACTCAGATGTATATATAATCACTTGAGGACACAGAGAAGAAACCTCAGCTCTAGCTAAAAAGGTAATGTACAATTTGTTTTTGTTTGGTCTCTAAGTAGTATCCAACTCTTTGAGACCCCATGGACTGCAGCGTGCCAGGCTCCTCTGTCCTTCACTATCTCTCAGAGGTTGCTCAAACTCATGTCCATTGAGTTGGTGACGCTATCTAACCATCCCATCCTCTGCCGCCCCCTTATGAGACCTAATTATGAGGACTTGAACTTCTACTTTAGAAATTCTCTAAAATAAGAGAGTAAAGAGAAACTACAAAGATATCCATTCTTCCCTCATGTTTTACCCCTACCCTCAAACCCTGAAATTCTACTTACTTATAGTGGGAGCTGGAGATAGCTCCATCTGAGTTGTTTCTGCTTCTCCACTTGGCCTTGTGGGACCCAATTCCTCTGGCTCTACAGGCATCAATAGCTGTGTAGAGCTCCCACCTTCTCCAATTGGGGACTGCAGCTCTTGAGGAATCTCTCCCAAGGCTGGTGGGGTTGGGAGTGTTGGTTGCTGTTGGGAGGGCTGCAGAGTGACAAGGGTCTCCCTGGGCTCAGATGTAGCTACATCAGTTGAAGATGGGGTTGCTGGGTAGCTGTCAGGCATAGGAGTCCCATCTTTCTCGGAAAGAATGACAGTAAGGTTGTTAAAGGGCAATCAGTCAAGGACAGGGGGAGCCACTCAAATCAGCACATGTGGCATGACAGTGATGCAGCATTCCCCTTAACCACCAATTGCTCCCAGGAATAGCACCTGGCTGGTCTGGTATCTCGGGATGAGGGCTAAGGCACAGTGCCATTAGTGCCAAGAACCAAAGATCTGAGTCTTTGCAGACCCTAAGAATTAAATCCTTTCTGTGCCCTGGGTGGAGGGGGAGAGTTCAAGTCACTTTATAATATTTGCCTCACACTACATATCACCTGTCCCCTTCCACCTCCTTTTTCTTGCAGTCCTAATTATCCAAGTAGCATCTACAACTCTGATGGAAGCAACAGTGTTAAGACTAAATGTGAATGTGCTACACACCAGGGAAAGTAGTAAGTTGTATAGTTATCTTCAAATTGGGGCCTAAAATCCCTACCCCACAACAATACAACTTACTACCTCACCCCAGCATGAGCAGAGTCCTCTAGCAACAGCAGCAGGCAAAGGGCCATTTTACCTGATGACAGACCCTTTCAATGACCTTCTGCCAGATTCAGGGCACCAGGACTCCTACCCTCTTTCACTGCTTTAAAAAATATTGTGTAGGCTTTAGTACAATCATTTCCCAACTCAAGTGCCGAAGGAGACAGAAGGTATAGGGTAGCAGAAGTAAGTTCTGAGGAAATAGGGGTAGGGGAGACATATAATACCACATAGACCAGTTATTAGAATCACAGTCACAAAATAGCTACATTAGGCACATTAGAAGGAGGAATCAAAAGTATTTAGTAGTAATACCATTTAGCCCACAGAGCTACCCTCCCCCAAAGCAGACTGCCCAAGGCAACATTCCTAGACTTTTAGATTCCACAGACCCATGAAATTTATATAAAAACAAAAAATAAAAAGAGACTAACACAGGGTTACCAACTTTTAATTTAACCAAGTAAGAAAAAAAATCCATTAATATCATTTAATAAAAATATTGTGATACCAAAGAAGTAGGAAATACATAATCTCTGTAATTTATAACAGTTCTTTAAATTGAACGCATTCAGCTTTCTGAAAAAGTCATTAAAGCTCCCTTATTCTGTTAACTTCCACCAAGGACTAGCATTTAGGAACCACTGTCAGGCGTTCTCATGAAGCACCATACCACAATGGTCACTAAAAGGGACAGGACACACAGCCTCACTACACATGCCAGAATGCAGTACAGCATAATCAGAATGAGAACCTGTAAACAGAGTACGTGGAAGGGGAAGTGCACCACCGTGGGAAAGACAGTAGACTGTATAGTTATCTCCAAGATGGGGTATGACCCTAAAACTATACAATCTACTACCTCATCCCACAGAGCACCAGTGTTCATCTTCAGTCTACTTGGGCCAGCTACTTGGGTCAGGAAAAAGAATCAACCAATAATTAGCAAGAAGGAAAAATGGGAAGGAAAGTTACCTGAGAGGTTCTGTTCAGTGGAGTCATTTGTCTTAGATGCAGCACACTGCAAAGAAAAGGGACAGACCAATGTGGGACTTTGCAAGCACATGAGATAGAGGTCAACTCTAATAGTCGCCATCTCCCACATATGACCTGGATGGAGGATAAGCACTGTAGCATGAAAACAGACCTCGAATTTCTCTAATATAAACTCATGTTTGAGATGGCTTGGGGATAAGGGGGAAACTGTCAGGGAGCTGACTAAACAATGAGAGGAAAGGATAATAAAAACCATGTTGGAGCTGGGCTTGGGCACAGGACATGATCTGAACACACATTGTTGAGACCAGCAAGAATTTCATCTATCTATAGTTCCCTTCTTTGAAAAACCTGGAGTGTAAAATAAGCCCAATCATTCACCATACCTGCTTATTTCCCAAACCTTTTAATGTGTTTGAAGCAATGCTACTGTTTATTAAAAGGTCAAAGTTCTCTACAAAGGTATCAGTTAGATCAAGTTCGTTACCATAATTGAACATTTCAATATCCTTTTAAGTCTGATATTCTGACTGTTGAGTGAGGTATAATAAAATCTTTCACTCAAGTTTTTCTATTTTCTTATATTTCTATCAGCATTTACTTTATATATTTGAAAGTTATACTATTCAAGGCTCCAAAATTTTCAGAAAAACCAAAATCATGTTAGAGATTTCATTTATTGAGCCCTAGAAAATGCCATGTGGTGAAGGGGTTCAAGATAAAACATTTTCTCTGATTTGAAGCCTAAGCCCAACTTGTTCAAATGTTGGAATGGAATCCTATCAATACGGTTTCCCTGACGCTTGCAAAGGCAATCCACTGAAATGGAATTGAAACATTAAAAGCATGGGCTTAGTCAAGGTCATTCATTCTTCTTGTCTAACCGTAAGTCACTGAAAGTAGAGACTATACAGTGTAACTGCTATGTTAGGAGCTCTGGCTTTGGTTTTTCCCCTAGAAGCCATATGTGTGTACAGTGAATTTGGAGTGGATTATTTCTCAGGTTCAATGTGAACGTCTTAGAATCTTTAATGACTCTTGGGGCCAGCCATATGTATGCTGAAACTGCAGGGAAGTTAAAGCAGACATAGCCAAAGATGAATCCTCCCAGCTCATGGGAATCACCTGTGCACTCTGATCCCTGTTCTCCTTATCTTCTTTGCCTTTGTCGGTTATCTTTGTTTCTTCCTCAGCTAGTTGTTTCCTCCTTTTCTCCCTCCTTTCTTCCAGCTCCTCATCCCTCAGGAATTCCAGATGATTGACAATGGGCACTTTAACAACTGGACCAAAGAAGCAAAAGATGAGAGGTTGCTCAGGGGAGGTAGGGAGAAAGCCAAAAGGCAGAGCTTGTGGTCACAGAAAACGAGGAAAACAATTTTCCATGCAGTGTCTCAGCCCTTGAAGATTCACTACTGCCCTTATCACCAAGCTGCTACACACCTGAAACACAGTCATGCATGCTCTCAGCATCAAGAACTTTGCATTCCTCTGTCCAGCGAGTCAGGGCTGTAGGGATACTGGATAGGGTCCCTGTAGAGAAACCAAGGAGAGTGAGACCTTAGCCTTGTCATGCATCAACTGATCCAAAAATTGCAGCATTTCCCTAACAGGACCCAATGTCTACCATAAGGTTTGGCACATCACAGGTACTAACGTCTTTGGCTAAATCACCGAGTTGTTCTGGTTCCTGTAAAATGGGGTTTCTCCAAGCAGGGTGGATACTATTCTGTGTTTCCTCAGCATGGAAAAAGAACCAGACAAACGTTACCCTTTTTCCACCACATAAACTTGCCTGCTTGGCTGGTAGCTGTGCTCTGATCATGGAAAAAGTCATCCAGTAGTTCATCATCAGACCGGGCGATGATGTGGACGTCATCGTTGCCCACTAGGAGGCGGGCTCGGCCTCGGCTTTGTAGGGGAAGGCTGCTGCTCAGCTGAAGGATGTCAGCAGCAGCAGAGGGACCAAGCAACCTGTAGGGTGATGGTGGGGTGTCATGGTCACTGTATATCCATAGGGGCCCTGCAACCTGTTATTGTGAGATCCTTTCTGTATCCTCTAGGAAATGCATAACATTATTATGGACCTGATCATATTGCATGTAAGTCTTACTTTTCTAACTACTCGATCAGTCTGCCAACTTTTTTTTGGTTGAAATTGCATATTACTCCATAGTTCCTGGAACAGAGTGAGCATCACTGATATCAGGCACTGTGTTAGGGTAGGGCTCCCCAGGTGGCGCTAGTGGTAAGGAACCTGTCTGCCAGTGCAGGAGACTTAAGAGATGTGGGTTCAATCCCTGGGTCAGGAAGATCCCCTGGAAGAGGGCATGGCAACCCACTCCAGTGTTCTTGCCTAGAGAATCTCATGGACAGAGGAGCCTGGTGGGCTACAGTCCATAGGGTCACACAGAGCAGACATGACTGAAGCGACTTAGCACGGTATGGCACAGCATGGGTTAGGGTATAATATCTCTCTTGTACACCCACTACTATTGTACATTGACCATTATGACATCTATACTTCTTCCTTTCATCTCTAAAAATTGTTTCTCCCTAGTGCGAGAAACTAAGCCCAAGGGCAGGGATCCTCTCCTGACTGTATCTTAGCAAAAGTTTAAGCTTATCATGTGAGATGCTTAATGACTGCTGAATCTATGCACAGGACACTTAAGCAAAAGAATATGTTATACAATTTGGTATTTCCCCAAAGGCTGCACATATAATCCACAAAGCAACAGGGCAAATACATTATTTGTTCTGTCACAAGAACGTTATCCTGTCAGATCAAAACAATGCTAAAGCTCAGTGAGCCCAATAATCTTCCTTGTAACTCACCTCTGGAGTATAAGAGGAGGATTGGGCTGGCGATTCCCAGGGTAGTGAACGTGAATGGTATGGCCTGTGTTGGCTGTCAGCTGTCTCAGGGTCCTTTGACTGCGCCCAATGCCCTGGGTGAGACGTGTTGTAGAGGAGCCACTGCCCAGTGTCAGGGAACTGTGATCTGCATGGCGTACCATCAGTGGGTGGGTGGTAGGGATATTTCCTGGGGATGGGGGGATGTCTGCTGCAAGGACAATATGCAAAGGGATCAGTGCCAAAAAGAAATTTCTCCATGGTTGTTCAGGCAGAACCATGTCTCCTGGGCCTTACTTCCTCACACGGAAACCTGAGCTTTGTCCTTTCTCCCTCATTCCCACACCTCTTCTAGGATCACTGATACTACCATGGCTTATGCTGCCATCTCTCACCTAGATACTGCAACAGTCTCCTAAGTAGTACCTTATCCCAATCCATTCTTGACACTAAGCCACAGTGATGCTTGTTGGAACCTCAGAAACATGCTGTTCTCTCCGCCTTGACAACACCTCTCCCCACTTTTCACCTGTTTTGTTGTTCTTGGCCTAGAAATTACTTCTGATTCTACAGATGGGCCTTTACTCTGTGCTTTCTTACCATATTGCAATGTAATGCCGGCTTACTCATAATTCTTAATAGACCATAAGCTTCTATGAGGGAAAAGGACTCTCTTCTTTTTTATTGCTATATCCCTAGTATCTAAAACACAGTAGGCACTCCTCACATATTTGTTCAATTTGCTGAATGGACAAAGGCTCAACTTATAAGAATGACTGATGGAAATCACAAAAATGCAAAGAAAACCACAGAATAGAAAGTATCTTGAAAATTATGTAATCCACCCCATTTTTTCCACATTTTTCATTTACAGGTGACAAACTGAGGCTCAAAGAGGTAAGAGACTACTTGGCCAAGACAACAGACCAGAACAGTTCAGTGTTTTCTGCTATATTGTGCTTGTGATTTGGGAGTAAAGACCTGCCTTCTCAAGACAGTTTAAGAACTTGATGCTAAAAGGGAACTTTGATGTTGATGGGGGAGGAGGGAGGGAAGAGATTCACTCTCTCCTCTGAAAAGATGCATCCTTGATGAACAGAGTGAATGTGTTCAAAATCTACTCCCCTATGCCAAGCTCAAAGGTGTCCATCCAAACTCTCAAGATCCAGTGTTACAGACATAAGGATTAGTTATTGCCCTATCACTGTAGTGTGCACATGAGTGCCTGATGCAGTCAGCCTTGGTCTTTCTTTTTTTTGTTAATTCAAGCAATTCATCAAGTTGTTCAGGCTCTAAACTGGCTGCCATTTACTGAGGTGGCGAGAACAAAAGCAGCCTCTCATAATTTCTTCTTCTAGGTATACACTTATTGAGAGAGATTGATTCAGATATCCCTTGCCCCAGGAAATCAGCTAAGAAAAGAAGTGCTTTCTGTATCAGATTGAGAGCTGCTCTGGTTCAGGGTATAAGAATCAAGAGATAAAACCCAGCTGAGCCCCTGTATCTTACTAGCACTGGAGAACATGTTGTCAAACTCAATGATGAGATCATCCTCCCGGTCAAAGCGCTCAAATCGGACCAAGGGAGAAGCGTTCATATCAGGGTAATCCTCATCCAATTCCATTTCAGAGCCATCGTCGTCATCGTCTTCATCTCCCTCTTCACCTTCATCATCCTCCTTAAGGGGAAAATAGGAGATGGAGAATTGCTGGAGGTAAGGATTTCTGAAGTCTGGTGTCATGGCCACATTTGCACATGAGGGAGGGAGGTGCTGAGGCTAGCAACCCGGACTGTTGGTTTTCTCCAGCTCTGTGTTCCCATGGAAGAGGTTGTCTGAACCAACCCAAACACAGTCCCCCCTCACCTGATCATCTTCCTCATCTTCCTCCTCCTCCTCCTCTTCATCCTGACTATCATCCTCATCCTCGTTACTGCCACTGCTGTCCTCTTCCTGAGTGTGCTCCTCCTCATCCTCAGGGTCCAGGATATTCATGGAATCTAAAACAAAGGGAGCACATTGGAGGACTATACTGAGTAGCTAGAAAACAGGCTACTGTGCAGGCCAGCAGATTGAGTGGGAAGGTGATGGGGTATTTAACTCTAGGAGAGGAAGAACCAGATCTAGGGTGATTTACAGACTTACTGAGCCAGCCCCGGTTTCCTAAGAGTGCCAATCAGTGCATCAATATGCTGAGCCACGTGGCTGAATGTGGAGGCTGGCTATAGGGTGGTGCTTGAGGAGCCATGGTCTAGGACTTGGCCAAGTCTATTGGTGCCCTCTTGCCTTTCCAGCCCTACTTTGCTACTGACTGCATCCTATTGGTAAAAGGGAATCTGGAGCGATGATAGCAGGTGGGTGAGAAGAAAGTGAACCAAGTAAGAAGTGACAGACTTTTGGGCAAGCAGTAGTAACATGTTACTCGAAAAACTGGATGAGGATAAAAGTGGATGGTGTAGGTCAGCGCATGCAGACAGATGCTTCCTTATTTTGCACATGTGGGCAGCTGCCTCCAGGAAAACCCTAGTGTAGTGTCTGTCAGACGTGCAGGGCAAGAAGGGAGGCCTTTCTGGCCTCAGCACTCTCACCTTCTCGGTTGGCCTGCAAGGTGGAAGCTTGGCTGAGGTTGGAAGGAGCTTCATCCATCAGCACGTCCTCTTGTGATTCATCCTCTCCACTTCTGCTCACTGAAGGTTACAGAGCAGAGCCTTCACTGAACAACAGAGGACTTCCCTTTCCAGATTGGGTGCATCTAATGTAGCTATGTACACCCAGCAGATATCCATTCTTTTTTTTTTTTTTTTTTGGATGAGGGAGAAGACCTGGGTTCACTGCTGTTGACTAGCTAGGTGAGCTTGGCCAGTCACTTTACCGTCTGAGTCTCAGTTTCCTCATCTGTAAAATGGGATGATCACATCTGCCCTGCCAATCCCACTAACTGTGAAACCACAGAGGATAATGGGTGTGAAAAAGCCTTGCCAAATTTAATACATGTCTACTTCAGTTTATCATTTGATTTACTTCATCAACAAAATAAAAACACGTAACCTATACCATTGGAGCATGGTGATAGTAGAGTACCTTTGTCATTTTTCCTGAGTTGTAAAAAGGGCTATCCTTAGGGAATGCTCACTCTTTTTACACTACTGAGACTGAGAGGCAGAAAGCCCCTGGATTCACTGAAGAACTGAAAGGAAAGCGCTTTCTCATCCTACAGCCTCTATAGCCTCCTCTAAGCCTCCATGAATAAACACTCTTGATGTGCCTAATCTATTATCTATACTGATGGCCACCCCCTCCACCTCCCCTACACAGGCAACACTTCAGACCAGCCACAGGTCTGTAGACGGCTTGTGAATTTCTCATCTGTAAGACTGTCAACATCGAGACAAGCAGCAATCTAGGCTGGCTATGAGCCCTTAGGCAGAGCTGAGCAAGCAGATGATGAGAAAAAGGGTCCTCCCAAGAGAGACTGAGGCAAAGGAAGAGGCTATACTCAGTTCTGGGGCTCTCACCTATAATTGTACTGTTCCCAGATCCGCCATCCCTCTCAAGCAACTCATCTATCAGGTCCTCCAGCTCATTCTCAACCTGGAGAGAAATAGAACATATATATGGATGCACACAAGTCTATCATTGTGCTAGTGCTGAAACCCTAAAAAAAGCCAGCAAGGGAGCATATATTTCTAGGATAATATATGACAGAGGATGTTACATAAGCACCACACACTTGGTGCTAAGAGCACAGAAACTACCATGTGCTGCCAATCCACACTCAAGACTGTCTTTCAAATGGGTCCATCCCAGTTATCTGAGACCAGATTAAGTCTTTATACTCTTTAGGAATGCAGGAATACATGCAGATCTCCTTAGAGCCAGCAGCTCAGGACTGTAGGCCTCATTTCTTGCCACTGCCACCAGCTCCAGAAATTACAATGCTTTCTATAGGGTCTTTAGAAGACTGCCATTTGAATGCTCCAGTGCGAGCTGGTGCTATAGGCACAACAGTGTTATTAAGGAGCATCCATTAATGACCAGAGCCAGGTAAATCAAAGATCCTGGGCCCAAAGGGCTCAGGCAAGCTTTCTGTGTCAACATTTCATCTGTGCCTGTTTTCTTATTGAGATCAATTCCATTTCATAATATGGCATCCTGGCCCTGTACCCACCCCTCATTTAATACGATTCAAACACATTTACTGAGCATCTACGAAGCATATTATCTGTGCTCCTCTGGAAAACAGACAGCTAATGGCAAGGGTCTAAAGTACTCACCCACCCACACCGTTGGGGGTTTGGTTTAGCGCCACAATAGGGGTATATGCTGGGTGATCTGCCTCCCTACCTGCATCTCTTGTGAACTGAGCACCTCAGGCTGCCCAGCAATCACCACTGAGTCGGTTTCAGCCTCCCCATCCATGATATCCCCATCTGCCACCTCTGTCTGAGTGACATCATGATCCTCCTCCTGCACTTCTGTTTCCCCAGGCTCGCCTGAAACAGTCAACCAACCAGCAAAATAATCAAAGAGTGCCTATGTGCGGGGCACCATGAGGAAAGCATGAAAACAATAAAGTCCCTTCCCTGGGCAAATTTACAAGTTCTCAGAGAATAAATGAATGGGTGACAAAGGAAAAGACAAGGCTACGTGTGAGGATAGCCAAACAAGGCTGCAATTTTAAGGAATTCTTTGTGGGGCAGATTCCCACACTACTATGACAGATCTGTGGAAGGCCAGCAAGTTCCCAGGGAAACAATACCAAGCCAGAACAGCTGTGATGTCATGCCCATAAAATAACTATGACCACCCGGCCAGCTCTCCAGTCCATTGGCTCTGATTCCCTACCTGGGTCCTGTTGGTTGCTATTAGAGTCCTGAGCAGCTCCTTGGGCATCCTGCTCAGACTTGCTCTTGCTAGAAGCACTCTTACTGCCAAAAAGGCTACTGGGCTGGTTCACAATCCGGGAAAGTGTTTCCAAAGGCTTCAGAGCAGCATTGACAGTGTTGGCCATGTTGGGACTGAGATAAAGGAAGATACAGAGATGAACTGAGCACAGAAATCCACACTAAAAGGAATGGAGGTTCATCAGAGTAACAACTGATTCCAGGAATGGAGCATGGAAAGTTCAAGGTGAGCCTGAGACAACTTGTTGTGCCAAATGGCCTTCAAAATCAAGTAGGCTTTAAAAAATTAATGGAGTCATTACCACAGGCCAAATCTGAGCATCAAACAAAAATAAAGATGGTAATGGATTATACACTATAAGAATGCTACCTAATAAACAGGAACAAGAAAATCAGGAAACTGTTACTTTGCAACCAACAATGTTAAGTGATCTAGGCAAAGATCACTAATGAATGCTGCTGCTGCTAAGTCACGTCCATCGTGTCCGACTCTGTGCAACCCTATAGAGAGCAGCCCACCAGGCTCCCCTGTCCCTGGGATTCTCCAGGCAAGAACACTGGAGTGGGTTGCCATTTCCTTCTCCAATGCATGAAAGTGAAAACAAAGTGAAGTCGCTCAGTCGTGTCTGACCCTCAGCGACCCCATGGACTGCAGCCTACCAGGCTCTTCCATCCATGGGATTTTCCAGGCAAGAGTACTGGAGTGGGGTGCCATTGCCTTCTCCGAATGAATGCTAAAACTACTGAATTAAAAAAATCTTCAGGGCACAGGATATTCACATGAACTCAAAGCCATCACCTCACAGATGACCTGTTAATTTAAAGTATGTTAGTTGCTCAGTTGTGTCCAACTCTTTGAGACCCCATGGACTATATATACCCCACGAGGCTTCTCAGTCCATGGAATTCTCCAGACAAGAACTGGAATGGATAGCCATTCCCTTTTCTAGGGGATCTTTCTGACCCAGGGATTGAAACCAGGTCTCCTGCATTGCAGGCAGATTCTTTACCATCTGAGCCACCAAGGAAGCCTTGTTATTACAAAGGGGAACTCTAACCATTAACTATGTGATCAAACTTAGCATCACCCAATAATGGGACAAATTGGCATTGTGTGTCTCCTGATGTGAAGCACTGAGAAACGCAAACACCACCTATGTAGTATTCTTGCCAAAAGAGTTTACCCTGAATCTAACCATGAAGAAACAATTAGGCAAATCTAGATTATGGGATGTTCTATAAGACATCTGACATTCTGGACTCTTAAAAACAGTCAAATGTCACAAAAAATAAGAGATACATGACAATCAAATGCAATGAGTGATGCTTACTGGATCCTTGATCAACACACTCTCCCCCAGGCTATAAAGAGAAAAACATTCTTGAAATAATTGGGTATATATTAGTATGAAGTATATAGTATCATTATATTAATGGTAAATTTCTTAGAGGTAATGATGGTATTTTAGCTATGTAAGGGAATCTTTGCTCTTAGGAGACACACGCTCAAGTATTCAGGTTAACTGTCATGTTTATAAAAAACTTTAAATGATTTGGCTCATGGAGAGGAGGGGAGGGAGGAATAAAGCAGACAGTTCAGAATGCTAACCACTGGTTAATCTAGGTGAGGCATACAGTGCTCATTACACTACTTTGAGTTCATAGTTTTAAATATTTTAAAAAGTTGATGAGGTTTTATCAAAAGGACAGAGAAGCCAGCTTGAAGAGGTCCCACAAGCTCAAAGATGTAATTAAAAAGAGCATGAAGGATGAACATGCAAAGGATAACTGTAGTGATATAGTAATATATAGTATATATATAGTAATATATATATAGTAGTAAATAATTCAATCAAATTTTAAAAATCAAGGAAAATTCATGAGTCCATACGACTACTTAGAAAATAGAAAGCCAGAGCTTATATTTGAGGTGGAGTTTAACCCATTTTTGGTTATTCCATTTTGACTTACTCTCAAGATTGGTGACTGAAGGGAAAAAGTAAGTTTTTAACCTTCTCTTTTTAGTAGGAACTGTATTATAGGGTAACCAACTTTCCCGCTTGAACTGGAGCTATAGTCACAGAAAGATAGCAGCTAATAACAGAAGGAATGATGGAAAATTAGAAAGGTGTCACTGATAACCCTCTAAGAAAAAGATGCAGGCAAGTATTATCAACTGGTGTTTAGACCATTCACTAGGAACATGGTTAATAGGGAACTAGACATTTGTACAGTGCCAAAGTAACAACACAGTTTCTTTTCTACTAAGAAGGAGAAAAATATAATATGATTATCACTCTACCCTAGTGGTCAATCTTACCAGGACTAAATGGCAGTTCAAAGAGATGCATCTCCCCCTGATACAATATGAGATGTACACCATCTATGATATAACTTAGCCAATAGTGTTTAAATTGCTTCACTAAGTCTCTACCTCCAAATTTATAGCAAACAGGAATAAAGGGAACAAGTTAAACAATAATGCATATAACCAAGTGAACCAAACCTAGGAAAAATATTCTGCCCGGTCTGGTCACTTCAACAAATTAATTCATGAACAACAACAATAAAATGAAAATTAAAAAAAAAATTAAGGAACCATGTTAGTATAACAGAGACTCAGGACATAACCAGATGTAATACAAGGTCCATAATTAATAATTAAGAGGGGGAGCAGCTTGGAAAAAACATTACTGATCCAGTCCAACTCTTGAGTTTGCAGCAGATGAGAGAATGAAGGCCCCCCCACCCCGCCCCAGGAAAGTGCCTTGCTTAAAATTAAAAGCAACGATACCGAGAACTCGGGTTTCCATCTACACCCAAACTTTCCCTATCATACTGGCTAACTACTTATCTGACAAGGATACATGAAACACTAGGCAAATGGAGAAGTATGCAGCATGATTAAAGAGAGAGCAAAAGTCTGGGGCTGGAGCTCAGGAATAATTTTACCTGGACAGGTCCAGGCTGTGAGGCACTCTGGCCAGGTCATTAACCAGTCCCTTCTTCAGGAAGAGTCGAATGATGTTGTTCATGCCGTTGTGTTGGGTCTTGGCTGTTGCACTGCTGTAGAAACTGGAGGTGGAGGGGCAGGACTCCATGATAGTACTGATGATACACATCACTGCCTGAAGTCTGGGAGAGAAGTTTGACATCTCTTTCATGTGAACACAGCCCATTCTTAGGCCAAGTCTTCACTAACTTGCTTCAGATAACCCTCTTCCCTTTGTGCTTCCGTCTGGAAGTAACATCTAATCAGGTAAGAACTCACTCCCTGGGTGGAGGCATTCTTCATTTTCTTCAAACATAATTTAAAAAAGTAAAGTTGAATAACCTCCTCCACTTTTTGCTTGAAGACCCTAGTAATATAAGGAAACATCCCTTTTTTCCCTCTAAGTCATTTACCTACTTTCTCCAAGTATCATTAGTCCTTTGGGTATTTTGAAGCACTAGAACTATCTGAGAACCAGAGAATGTACAGTGCCAGTATGACCAGAACTCTTGTTCAAATGCAAGGAATTCCATGGGCCAAGAATGGAGTTAGGGGGTGCTATTGCTTATCAGCACTAAGTCAGGCATGGATTTTACCTGGCATGTTTCTCTGTACTCTCAGCCATAGCCAGTGCCCTTCCCAGGGCTGCTTTTACTTCATTCACAAGGGCCACCTGGGCATCTGTGCCACTCCCTGAGGCAGCCAGGCTTGCGAGGAACAGGCGGGCCAGCGCCGGTGTGTCCTTGTCTTCTGCATTCTGGGTATGCGGGAGGAGGTGGTCCAAGACAAAAGCTAGCACACTGCAGTCCTGAAAAGTCATTAATCATGGCATTTATTCATAAGCATAATTATGCCATAGTGTTTGCACATCAACAAGATGCATGCACACAGAACTGATCCTCACTCAGTTAATGATTATCAGGCCCACTTTATACATGGAAAAAACAAGCCTTAAAGGTGCAAGCTAAGTGAGTAACAAGTATAGGTTTTATGCTTCCAAATTCCGTTCATTTCTCAGAAGTTTACATATCTTCATCAATCTGAGGCCCAAAGAAACATGGCTTGCACAAATAACTTAAGTCAGTGGTGATGATTCAAGCCTTGATTCCTAATTCAATGCTACAATTACTCCACAGTTTCTAATAAATTGTAGTAGTACTGAAACCTATAATGTGCCCAGGACCCTGAGCTAAAAATTGGCAGGGGATGAGAAACACACAGCACAGTCACAGATATGGATATGCAGAAATATTTAATGCAGGGTTACCTAAAATAGCAAAAAAAGGCCCAATAATAGGGGAGAAAATTTAAGTCAGACTCCTCAACCTCTAAAAATGATTTCTGACTTGATAATTCTGTATCTTAGAAACTTAGCTCTGTTGTCATTCAAGTAGATTTTGGATCAAAACATACTGGCAATTTTGGAACTAGATACAAATGATGGTTACACTACACTGAATGTACTAAATCCCAAAACTGTATACTTTAAAATGCTTAGTTTTATGTGTATTTTACCTCAATTTAAAAAATGCATTGAAGAATTCTAGGCACTGTGAAATTAGATAGGGTGACCCTGGTTAAGACAGAACTACTAGAGATAAAAAAAATCCCCAGTAGTGAATAAAACACAAAGTTAAAACAATATTGTGAATAAAAGTATAACATTATCAGTAAAAACTGGAATAAAAGCCTTGTAATTTGCATGACAATTCCTGAGTGGAATCATGTATTCATGACTGAGTGGAAGGAATATGGATTTGAAACCACAGATCTGGGCTCTAATCCTAGTCCTGCTACTCTGCAGTGTGGTCTTGAGCAAGCTTTTGACCCCTCTGAGTCTTCTCTTTTTTCTCTTAAGGACAGCAATACTAACAACCTTGCAGTGCTGAGGGGAGGATTATCAATAGTATCTGTAAAGCACCTATGAGTATCCAGCACCCAGAAGTAGGTCACTTGACACATATTAAATTGCACAAATTAGCAATTAAATGTCTTATTCCACAAGTATGCTATTATTATAACTACAACTGGCATAAGCTTTGAAATAGATGTCTAATGTATATTTAATACACACACTCCATAAAGGACTTATATCCAGAATATATAAAGAAATTAGAAGAAGTAAGAATAAGACTTGGACACTTCACAAAAGAGAATATAGCCAAGAAAGACAGGAAATTTTAACCACAATACAATACCAGTATGAACCTATTAGAATAGTTAAAATGAAAAACAGGAATACCAAGTACTGGCAAGGAGGTGAAATAATCCAAACACCTATAGGCTGTGCTGGTAATTATATAGACTGACATGACTGCTCTGGAAAACTTGACACTAGTTGCTAAAGCTTAACAGACCACCAGCAATTCCACTCCTATGCATATACCATCCAACAGAAAATACATGAATTTATGTATGAATTTATATATGTAACACACACACAAAAATCAATGAACTTACATTCACCAAGACATGTATAAGAGTGATTATAGCAATACTACTTTTTAATACTTCTAAAAGGAAAACTAGCCAAATGTCTATAAGCGCTAAAATGGATAAGAAGACTGTGTTACATTCATATAATGAAATTCTATACAGCAATGAAAATAAACTACAACTACACATAAAGATGAATCTTGCAAACATGTTAAGCAACAGAAGCCAGATATAGGAGGACATACTATAAGATTCCACTTATATAAAGTACAAAGTCAATTTATGAATGTAAAATAATGTTGAGTTTATGGAAGTTCAAAGGAGAAGGGGAGATGTGCAAAGATGTGCATGGGGTAGCTTTTGTGGGGGTTCTAATGTTTTATTTGAGTGGTAGTCATCCAAGAAAAATTAATTGGTGAATCACTTAGGAGTTGTGTATTTTTGTATGTATTTTAAAGCTTGGATTAAGATAAAAATAGCTTAAAAATGGCAGCTACTTTCAGATTCTTTGTCTGCAACATGATTGCCTTTGTTCTACTCACACCCTTTACTGCTTACTAACCATAAAATAACTATGTGACTGCCAAAATAAGGTCTCCTTTGTGAAAAACCCTCCTTGGGCACCCCTCTTACATATATGGGAACATGATATGGTTTCTTAAAGTGCCCTTTCACTTGAAAAATACAACCTGAAGATAATTCTGTATCAGGACATATAAAATATGACTTCATTCTTTCCCATGCTCTACTGATGAACATTTAGGCTTTTATATTCTATTTATTACCAATACTGTTACCACATCAGGTGTCTTTGCTCAGGTGTGAATACATCTGGAAGATAAACACCAATATTGTGTATTTCATTTATTCTCCTGTCTCCTAGATACCTTTACGTAGGTGACCCACAGATACCTCTCATATTCCACATTTTCTCTTTGAACCATTTCCTCTTCTAATGAAAGATAAAAAAACATAAAACAAGAAACATCTCTTGAGTTCTTGATTTCACCTTTACCCTCCAAATCCAATCTCATCCATTTCTACTGTTAAAATCTCTCTTCAACTCATTCATTTCCCCCTCTAATTTCATCAAGATCCTATATTACCCTAGATGACTATATTAGCAGTCCTGACTGGTCTGACTACAACCTTGCCTTTTGCAGTCTCTACTAATGCAGACCAAGTGATTGTCTACAAAACAAGTAATAAACTGTAATCAGCTCATTCCTTGGCAAGTGAGCCTGATGGCTCCAAATCATGGAAAAAAAAGGTGAGCTCATTAACGTGTCTTAAGAGGCCTCTGCCTCTCAGCATTGGGCTAGCATGCATGGGTTCCTAGCAAAGTATCCAAGACATAGCAGGTATCCAAATGATGCAAGTATCAAATATTAAGCAAAAATTAGAAATATTACCTCTTTGATCAGCTCAGACTGGCCCACAGTGTAGCTGTAGTTGGCAATCAGGGTAGCAATACCAACATAGGATCTCACCAACTCTGCCAGAAGCCGAAGAATAGTGGAGGTGGGCATTAAAGGTTTGCTGCCCTTGCCTTTCTGCTTGCCTTCCTCAGAGGCCCGGTCCCCTTCTTTATCTTTCTTCCCATCCCGAGACTCCTCCGGAGTTGACACTGTTGAAAAAGAGCCAAACACTGGTTCAATTCCACACAGGAATATTGGCAAAATCAAGTCTTCGGGGGAAAGGATATCACTTCAGGCTACTAGTGCAAATTGAACACCCTCCTCCTACTGCAGTAGAAGGACAGATAACTAAGATGGTCAGGTTTCAGATGTAATCTGTGGATACAGTATGTTCACACATCTTCTGCCATTTCCCTCCTCTTATAATGTTCCAGAAATACAACAGTGCATGTTACCCTCACTAGACAAAATTCTTTAAGTGCAGGGAACGAATCTGATTACACCAAAATGAATAGTGTAGCTATTAGTATATAGTCCAACACAGCTTCCCTGGTGGATCAGTGGTAAAGAATCCACCTGCCGATGCAGGAAGCATGGGTTTGATCCCCCGGTCAGGAAGATCCCCTGGAGAAGGAAATGGCAACCCACTCTAGTATTCTTGCCTGGAGAATCCCATGGGAAGAGAAGCCTGGTGGGAGATAATCCATGGGGTTGCAAAGAGTCAGACATGACTGAGCGACTAAACAAAAACACAGTCTGTCACACAGTGGGCAATGATGTTTCCCTTGAATGATAGTACCATCATCCATACTATATACTACATATGAGCATTAAGTCCCAACAAAATGAACTAACCAATATTTTATTATTAGCCTTTTAAACTTATCTCCATGGACTAGTCTGGTATTAAGGACAACATCTTAACTTAGATTTCAAAGCTCTTTCCCGTCAAGAAGCAGCAGCTCTTGAACTGTCTCATCCACAGGACATTTCTAATTCTTGGCAAGTAGCCAATGGGCTCTGTTGAAGCTGCTAGAAAGCAAGAATCCACCATGCAAATGTTATAGCTAGAAGAGTGTCACTGGCACCAAGGTTCTATAATTAGTCTTAGTGGAAGCTACCAAAAGAAATATATGCAGAGGTTTCAAGAAGAGAACTAAAGGATGTTACCATAGCAACCACTACTGGGTTAAGTTACAATTCCATTGGCTTTATTTATTCATTGTATTTCCTTTTGAATTGCAGTGTAGCACAAAATTGTATCAGTTACAGGTGTATAATACAGTGATTCACAATTTTTAATGGCTATACTTCATTTATAGTTATTATAAAATATTGGTTATATTCGCTAATATATCCTCATAGTTTAGTTTATACCCAATAGTTTGAATTTCTTAATCCCCTACCCCTATACTGCCCCTGCCTAATTCTCCCCACTGGTAATCACTAGCCTGCTCTCTGTATGTTAGTATGCTTCTTTTGTTATATTCACTGGTTTTATTTTTTAGATTCCATGTAAAAGTGATGTCATACAATATTTGTATTTATCTTATTTAACTTAGCATAAGGCCCTCCAATTCCATCCATGTTGCTGCAAATAGCAAAATTTCATTCTTTTTTATGGTCAGTTCCATTAATTTTAGCATATAATGAGGGGTGGGTACAGGGTCAGGATGCCATACTATAAAATGGAATAGAGCTCAACAAGAAAACAGGCATGGGTGAAACATTGATACAGAAAACTGGCCTGAGCCCTTTGGCCCAGGATCTTTGATTTACCTGGCTCTGGTCATTAATGGATGCTCCTTAATAACACTGTTGTGCCTATAGCACCAGCTCTCACTGGGGCATTCAAATGGCAGTCTTCTAAAGACCCTATAGAAAGCATTGTAATTTCTGGAGCTGGTAGCAATAGTAAGAAATGAGGCCTACAGTCCTGAGTTGCTGGCTCTAAGGAGATCTGCATGTATTCCTGCATTCCTAAAGAGTATAAAGACTTAATCTGGTCTCAGATAACTGGGATGGACCTTTTGTTTACAGAATGCTGAGCTCACCCCCGAGAAAGTTCACTTAGGCAAGTAAACATGACAATTATGCCTGTATTCCTCTACTGCCTGTCCAGGACACCCAGTTTCTTCAAGTTGTCCTCTCAAGGAATAAGAGCAAAAGAGAAAAGTGAACCCATTACCTTCTCCTTGGGATACCCCAGATGCGGAAGTCTCAGTGGAGGAACCATCTGCAGCAAAGACCTGACTCTATGGAAGAAGAAAACTCCTGAGCCATTATTAATTTCAAAGACAACTGTCCCCAAGTGGCAGGACTCCTTTTCAGGGTACTGGTTGTAAATGTTATTGACTCTCTTTGTCTATCTTTTAACCACATTTCCCATCTATATACTATAACCTGTGGGAAGGTATCATTATATACAGCCACTAGAAGACTGGCAGAAAAGAGAACAGAGGAAGATGAGAATGAAAAATGAATTAAAGAAACATTTCTAATCCAAGGAGAAAAAAGAAAATCCCAGGGACAACCCAATCTTCATTTTTAGAAAATGGATAATTTATAGATACATCAAAATTAACACCTTTGAAATATTCTTGGCATAAACCCTTTATCCTGTAATAGGTACCAAAAAGAGAAGGAAAATTGAAGGTTGGAACTGACTTACATTAATGGAAAATCCTGTCTGTGCATCAAAGTCACTGCTCTGACGGGTAAGTGACCGGTACTGCTGGTATACGTCATCACCCATGTCTTGCAGGAGCTGGCCAACCTCTTGAGTCATACCCCCTGGTTTAGGATCAGATTTGTCTGCTAGAAAGACAAAAACAAAACAAAACTTTTTACACTGTGCAATGTTAATGCCCATCTGGAAGCTTGGTCATTTTCCTCCAAGTTGCTACAACTGTATACATAGTAATATTGCTAGGCTTTGATCGAGAAATATAGAGAGAGCATGATTGAAAGCCTCATTCTATCAATAGTTTTGTGATTATAGGCAATGTAGTCTCCTCACTGTCCTTAGCTGTCACTGCTAAGCTTAAATGAACATACCTGACACTTTGCCTAGTACAGTGGGAAGTCAATAAATGGATACTATAAATAGGTAGATTATTATTTTTTAGGGGGGAGGAGAGTTCAGGAGGTGGGTAAAGGTTTTCCAGTTGTGGGAAAAGCAAGAAGCTTTATAAAGATCAGAGTACTGTATAAATGAAAAGCACTGAAGTAAAGACTCAGATTTTCTTGACTTGCTAAATGCACTACTCATTAACTTTTGGCAATTCTGTGGGACCTATCAAATAAGTATGTCATGAATAAAATCCAGAAGTATCTGACTGGAATAGAACCTTGGGTTCCAAGGAATTCATTTTTCACTTTCCCAGTACTTAAAAGCAGCACCTTAACTCAGGACAAAAGATAGGGATGGTGGTCTCAAAGGTCAGGAAGCCTAGCCACACCTTGTAATATTGGGCAACAAAGATGTTTTATGAGAATGAAAACATTAGAGATGACTTGGTATTTTATTTTCAACATGCTCATAAGATGCTATTATCTCCTTTTTAATCTTTGTTCACTCTTGCCTGTATGGGATGTAGTCTTATATAAAAGATTTGGGCAATCTCCTTATTCTTATCATTCATTTTTGTTCTTGTTCAAACATCAGTCGTGCCCAACTCTGCAACCCCATGGACTGCAGCACGTCAGGCTTCCCTGTCCTTCACCATCTTCCAGTTTGCTCAAATTCATGTCCCATTAAGTTGATGATGCCATCCAACTATCTCATCCTCTGTCGCCCCCTTTTCCTCCTGTCCTCAATCTTTCCCAGAATCAGGGTCTTTTTCAATGAGTCAGCTCTTCACATCAGATTTTGCTGAAGTATTGGAGCTTCAGCTTCAGCATCAGTCCTGCCAATGAATATTCAGGGTTGATTTCCTTTAGGATTGACTGATTTTATCTTCTTGCTGTCCAAGTGGCTTTTAAGAGTCTTCTACAACACCCAGTTCAAAAGCATCAATTCTTCGGTGCTCAGCCTTCTTTATGGTCCAACTCTCACATCCACATATGACTACTGGAAATGCCATAGTTTTGACTATATGGACCTTTGTCGGCATTTTATCATTCCTTGGTCATATCCTTTTGTCAGACTATTATCATTCATACTGTGTAACTATTAAGTTCTTTAGAGAAGGGGGCTATGTGTCTTATTCATCTTGATTCCTAGAGCATGGGGAAATAGTTGAGTGCTCACTAAGCCATGGGTTGGTTAAAGTGACCTAACCAAAGTGCCAGCCTCCTCAGATGGGCTAGTTACATACCTTCCTCTGGAGCATGGTATGCAGCCAGGGCATTTAGCATGTCATAGATCACTTCCTTGATAGTATCAGGAATGACAGGCAGAGGTGAGGGCTTCAAAGGGGTTGTTTTCACCAGCTGTACAGCATTCGGGCCTTTAATTCTGAGATTCTCAAACTCATCATCTGAAGCTAAGTCAGAGTGAGACAGAGAAAAATCAGTCAATAATAAACAGACACCTACATCTGGTAACTGATAAAGACTAAGAAGTGGAGGGCCACTTCCAAACAATGTTCAAGGAGTCTACTTAGAAAAGCTGGCTTTTACCTTCCCTAAATCCCTTAGGATTTAATACAGCAGTATCAAATAGTAAAAAAAGAATACAGGATTTTGATTTGGGGACATTTGGTTTTAAAATCAAGTTCTGTGACAGGATCTTGGCCAAATTATTTCAATAAACTTCAATTTTCTCGTTCTTGAAAATTTGGGGATTAAAAGAGACCACGCATGAGAAATGCCAAGCACAGGCAGAGCCAGGCTGGGGCTCCCAAAATAATTAGTCCCTTTCCCAACTTTTAATTTAAAAAAGAAACCAAAAATCCCCAAACCCCACAGAAAAGCTGAAAGGTTAGTACAAAAACATCCATATACTTTTCATCTAGAATCATTTTCCACTCCTAAATATGTCTACCCAAATCTAAGGATCAAGGATATTTTCCTATACAGCCAGAATACAATAATACTCAAGACATTTAACACAGATACAATTATATTATCTTTTACACAGTAAATACTCTAATTTCTCCAAATCTCCTTTATCTAGAGTCAGCATCCCATTAAGATTGCTGGTTTCTCTCATCTCCTTTTATCTACAAGATCCTTCCATTTTTTCCCCCTTTCATGACATTAATATTTTGGAAAAGAGTCTAGGCCAGTTGTTTTATGGAATGTCTCAAGTTTGTACCCATCTAATTTTTTCCTCATAATTATAGTTCAAATATTTTTGGCAAGAATATACTAACGATACAGCATACTTTCTACTGCATAAGTCACATGTCCACTTATCCCTCAATTATCACTCTACCTATAAATCAATCACTCCATTTGTAATCCCTGTTGTCATATCAAGCTAAATTCTTGGAAGGCAAGGACTAGACTGAATGAGTTCTTGGCATCTCTGGCAGGAATTACTACAGGGTGAAGACCAGAGAAGCTACTGAACTACCTCTGAATTGACCCATTTGATCAACAAGCCAAACATCCCACTGCCTGCCTAAGGAAGTTTTCCAAGCTACAGGCTTCCTCACAGAAAAATTTTTGAGTTATACTAAGCCACAGATCTCAATGTCTCAAAGGCCAGGAGAATAGTAAACTTACCAGTTCCTGAGCCGCGAGGGGCTGGAAGGGCAATGCGGATACAGCAGTTGGCCACTTCTGTGAAAATGTCTGGGTTGCGGCATGCGGCTGGTCCAAGGACACGAAGGATGTAGTTGATCTCCCGAGAGCCAAGGCTGCCAGATACAACACCAGAAGTAGTGCTACCAGCTCCACTTGTAGCTGCTGAGCGAACAACCTAGTAAAGAGGAGGACATTCCTGATTAAAGACCGCTTTCTAAAACAAAACTGCATTCCAGAAGAGTTACCAAGGATTAAAATACCAACCAAGCTCTCCCTCAAGACAGTGGATGAAAGCCTTTTGATCTTTGGGAGGAAGACACACTTGGGTCTTTTGAATTTTAGTCCTTCACAATTCAAAAAAATGTGGCTTATAAAAAAGTTACAACATTCAGCATACCCCCAAAACTATCAACTATTAGACTGGACGATATGCAATCCTTATAGAAACTGGGAAACATATCTAGATCACTGATCATTCCTCCAAATTAAAGCTCCCAAATTTACGTGCCAGTTCTGAGCCTTCCCACATGCCGTCCCAATTTTAAATCAGAATAGTTCAAACTCTAAAAATAGGTAATACTGACACCCACTTTGTATAAGAACAAAACTAAAGTTTCAAAGTCAATCATCAGTCTTGGATAATGACAGCCAGGAGTATAGGTTTCTTCAACTAAAACTTGTTAGTAAGGGACTAGGATACCTTTCACCAAGTTCATGTTTTAAAGATCATTCCCTGTAGGATTACTTCACCCAAGAGCCTATTTTCCAAACACTGGTTTTTCAGGTTGTAAAAGTACAGTTGACCCTTGAGTAACAGGTCTGAACTGGATAGGTCCACTTATATGCAGATTTTTTCCCCAATAGTAAACACTATAGCCATACCCTTCAGTTTAGCATAATAACCTCCATTATCTTGCCTGTCAGGCTCCAAATCGTAAAATAACTCTCATTCTTTAAATACAGAAAAATGCAATTCCACTATGTGCCATTGTTTATTTATTCTGTCCTTTGTAGGACACTGGATGTCTAGTCTTGATATTACAAGCAGTTCTACAGTGAACATTCTTATGTATGTACCTTGGCATACTTGACTTTAGTTTTCAGATAAATTCTTGGCCACAGAATTTCTAGGTCAAAGAGTATCTTAAACTGACAATACCAAATTACCCTCCAATGTGGTTCTATCAATTTCCACTCCTACAAAAAGTAGGTGTATGCCTAGTTCTCCACTCCTGTACCTGCAGTGAATATTATCAAGCATTTACATTTTGTCACTTGATACATTAAAACTGCCAGTGATATCCCTTCGTTCCCTATACCCTCAAATAAAATTTCCTTTAAGTTTAGAAACTTTTCTGTCATCCAACAAGAACCTATATATTTTTTCCTAGCATTTAAAAAGTTGTTTAAGCTTTAAACATTTTAAAAGTGTTTTTAAGTCAGAATACTGTCTGTGTATATAGTTGTTTCTTCTCTGTTGGGCTGTCTCCTAACATTGGATCAATGTACACGCTGTCTTTAACAGCCCTCCTTCTTTTGGCTTTGCTCCTATCAGGTGAAATCAAATAAGCTGGCTGAGGAAGAATTATCTGAAGAATGTGAGATATATACTCATATACACAAAGAAGTATGAAGTGGCATCAAAATAATTTACACCTTTTGATCCAATTTCTAAGCATTTATAAGAAAAACAATCATAAATGTGACAAGGCTATGCACAAAAATGTGAATAGCAACACTACATATAAATGTGGGAAACAATGTTCCAAGAGAGGAAATTGGTAGTGAAGTTCAGTAACATTCACCTGGTGACTGCTGACAAAGAATTAGCAGAGGAAAGAAGAGTCTGTAAAGTATGGTGGAAAAAAAGCCTTACTAGTAAGATGTTAGCCCCTAACCCTTCTGTTGAAGTCTTAAGATGATGTCATAAAAATTTTTATTTTTGTAATTACTTTCTTCTATTGCTTTATGTGTTTCCTAAAATTAACATATAAACCTCAGTTTTCATGTGCACAATGTGTATCTGTAAAGAGCTTTTCCTAGTCATAAACATTCCAAAAACTTTACTATAATCAACGCTTGAATATTGTGGGGGTTAGGGGCACCAGCCCTCCATGCTGTTGAAAATCCACGTATAACTTATAGTTGGCTCTCCATATCTGAGGTTCTGTATCTGCAAATTCAACCAACTGATTGTGGTAGTACTTTAGTGTTTACTATTAGAAAAAAATCTTTATATAAGTGGACCTGTGCAGTTCAAATTTATTATTCAAGGATAAACTTCATTTTTACAAACCCCAAAACACAATGGTTGGAAAATAGGCTCTTAGGTGAAGAGGATTTTCTGGATAAGAGCTATCACTAGTTTAGGGGTAAAAAAAATCCTATTTTCTAGTACTTTTTAAATGTTACTCAATGGGATTATCTATCATATCTAAGCAAGCACCTGAGGACACAGCTGGGAAATTTTGCTGGGCAGAGCATATATATAACACATAGCTATATACCCAAAGAAGAACCAGAAGTCGATCTGTTCTGAGACCAAGGAGAACAAAGTATGATATAAAGCTAAACCCCACTGGACACCAATGACTCACCTTTTCCATGGTATGGCGCAGGGTGCAGGGGTCCTCAATGATGTGTCTTAAGAGAAGGGTAACCAGGGGAGTAAACCCATTGAAGCCTGAACTCTGGGTCAAATTTAAGATCATGCGAGTACTCTTCAGCTCTGCAAACATCATGGCATATTTGTGGTCTCGGGTGAGCCTCAGGCATAGGCGAAGGGTGGCATGCAAAGTGTCTGGATCCACAGGGACGCCTAGCATGCTCACACAGGCCCGGATTAAAACAGTCACCATATCCTCTGTCAGGCCCTGGATCAAGATCTCCCCAATTTTTGTTTCTTCCAGGCTTGTCTCCTTTTCAGTATTTGTACTGTCTAGGGCCAAGGGGGTATCTACAAATGGGAAAAGTAAGTGTTCAGACAGTTAACTTGACATTTCCTTCCATCTTCTCCCTCTGAAGTAACCAAACACTTGGGTGCTATTAAGACAAACATACCAAACACCAATTCAAAGACCAGATGAAAAAGGATATAAAAACGAAAACTATATATCTTTAAGTCACCAAGCAATCTGAAGGGTAAGAAATCACTCATGATGAAACTGGTCAGAATTTAAGCCATAAAGGCACATTAGCTTTATTGTAAGACCCTCCTTGAAAGATTCAAAACTGAAAGTCCATACCACTGGTTTTATTTTCTTTACGTTTGATATCCATTTCTTTGCTTTCTTCCAGTGTCTTCTCTAGTTCCTGTCCATTGCTGTTTTTAGAATTTTTATTCAATCGGGGTACCCTCAGGAGTGTCAGCATCACAGGACGCCGGTTCCCTGTTTCCTCATTAACCTAGGAATTCAAACAGACAAAAATATCTCTATAGAAAAAAGAATTTTAAGGGGAAATGGGGGAATTGGGACTCAATGGCAAAATGCTGTAACAGGAAGGAATTTTGGCAATTTATCCCATCCCTATTATTTACAGAAAGAAACCCTGAAGGTTCTAAGAAAGAAAATGGCATACACGAGGCCCTACAGCAAGTTATGAAACTTTCCAGTAGAGCAGACACCATATCCCAACAACTCCCTAATCCTTGACTGAACACTTAAATTGATTTCCAGGTGGGACAGTATCAAATTGCGAAGACTCCTGGCCTAAAATATAGCTTTAGAAAGACTCAGTTCTCTGAAAACTATACCCCATTTAGTAATGGTAATACTGTTCTTATAACATATCAGGACTGCTGGTTCGGGAAGAAGCAAATGGAAAGGCATACTTGGCACATTCCCCTCCTTCAATCAAGTTTATGGCATCGAGAGAACATGTACCTGTACCATTGTAGTGAACTGGACAGTGTATCTTCTTCGGCCTGCAGTGAAACGCACACTTGTCTCTCCAGATTTCCAGGCAGAATCAATAGTGCTGTTGTTGCTTGCACTGTAACTACACCAACGTCCAGAGCGGTCATCAAACCAGCGCCAGTTGTTGTTGTTAGACTGTAGGTACTAAATATAAGAGCATAGAGTTTTACTGTATTTCCTTATAATGTTGACTCTTAAGAAGAAACAGTAATTTCATCAGTGTTCATTGCTAAAACTAACCCAGAAAAAGGAAATATACCGGACATTTATTATACTTTGCAAACCGAGAGATAAGTTTTCATATATCTTATCCCTCACGTCCCTGAGGTTCTCCATAGGAACAAAACACTCTCTACTCTTATCCTGTGATCCTTTCCTTTTGTTTCCAACTATATTCCACAGAAGGTAAACGTTATTTTAGATGTACTGAAACAAAAGTTCTGTTTCTGAGAAGGTACTGAGATGATGTGGCATATATAATTTTTATATAAGGAGCACTTGCTTTTGGAGGAACTGTTGCACACTCAGCCCTTCACATAACAGAAGAGCCACTCCTCCTTTGGAGACAACACACATCTTTAACATTCACTTCCAGGGTAAATTCTCGGACCTTTTAGCAAGCAGCTCCATAAAAGAAACTAAATTCTAACTTCCAATTCAGAAGAGAACTCTAATTATCAAGATCCCTCAAGAGATTTATGCCTTGATCAGACAGCTTTACATTTTTTTTAATACCACTATCCCATATTCTCTTCTGGTCTATTCTTGCCTCAAGAAGCTCAGCTGTTCTGCTCACCATATACACGGTATATAAAACATATACTGTTTTATGTACCTTAGTCATTTGGGCTCTCCTCTTTGAGGAAATGGCTGTTTTTTCATAGAAATCAATCAGGAGCAACACTGGAGTGATCCACCTAAAAAAGAAGAAATTATTTACTCTGGGCAAACCAGAAACCTGTGCAACATGGGAAAACTTATCTTGATTTTATCAGGTACAGTTTTCAAACTATAAAAGGTATCCAAGATTCATCCCATACATGCCCCAGGAAACTGCATGATTCAAGTCCTAAACTTAAGGGCCCAAAGGCCCAGAGAAATAGAAATGAAACCAGGAGAGATACAGGGTCACTCACTTTGGGGTCTGGACCTCCTTTTGTTCCTTGGCGGCCTGTAGGCAGGGCTGAACCACTTCCAAGAGTTTGATTAGGACATTAAGGATGCCACTAGATTCAACCACCCAAGCACAAGGTAGCTTCAATTCCTGATTGATTAATCAAAGAGAAAAAAAAACCAACTTCTCCTCAGTTTCAAGGATTACCATGGTAAAACAAAAGTGAACACTAATGGAATTGGCTGAATTCAAATTCCACTTCCACCACTTACCAGTGTGATCTGAGATGTATTATTACTTAAATTCTCTAGGCCTTAGTTTCCTCTTGGGTCAAAGGGAATAATAATGTTTGTATCTCCAGGTTAATTGCCAACACAGTGTACATTAGTACGTGCTTAATGTGGAAACTATTACTAGTATGATTAATATCATTAAGAACTGTCATCTAGGCTAGCTTAAAAGCTTCTGATTTACAGAGAAACTTTCTAATCATCCAAGATGGAATAATTAAACACAGCAACAAAGTTAAATAGTTCCTCTTACAGGGGCTACATAAAGCATTATTGATGTAACAGGAAATCACTGGAAATAATTTAAATAAATGGCCAACAATAGGTGATACTTAAACTAGGGGACATTGAAAAGATGGAATAATATATACATGATATGGTAAATATTCATAATATAATACCTGAAAGAACACAAAACTTCCTAAACATTCTGATCCTGAATGTTTGAACGTATAGGAAAAAAGACCAGAAGAAAGAGTGTCATTTGTGATTTTTTTTTAAAGGGGGAGGGGCTCATGAGTAATTTCTCATTATAATGTTATTGGGGACCCCAGCATTCACAACTTTGCAATCTTTCCCACAAGTATCTATTCACAAGTGTTATATAATAAGAATCACCACTTCCGTTATAAAGGAAAGCCCCAAGATTGTAGACATAAAGTATGACACATTATTGTACTTAACTCCAATATGCTATAAAGGGTTTACTCCATTAAATCCAGGTTTTACCATTAAACATGATAAGCTAAAAATGAAGAGTCACTTGTTCAAGGTTAGTTGCCTCCTAATTCCTACGTTGGTTGGAACAAGAACATGCTTTACCTCAAATAATCTGGTGATTAACCAGGTTAGAAAGACCAGTTAGATTCTATTTGACACCTATTACCAAATTCCATATCCTACCCTACTGCTAGTTAGATTTCCTCAGAGAAGCCAAAAGAAATCCACAACTTACAGTCATTCTAAGTACCTTCTTCTAATTACACCCCATCCTCTAGCCCTGTAAGACCCAATTCAATTGACATTTGTTCTGAGAAGCACTTCTCTTATTATCCAGACGTCCCTGAACTCAAGATTATTACCATTCATGTAGCACAGAATGCTGTATTTTATACTTAATTATGTGCATTACTGGGCTTCCCAGATGGTGCTGGTGGTAAAGAACCTGCCTTCCAATGCAAGAAACATAAGAGACACAAGTTTGATCCCTGGGTCGGGAAGATTCCTGGGAGGAGGGCATGGCAACCCACTCCAGTGTTCTTGCCTGGAGAATCTCTCGGACAGAGGAGCCTCATGGGCTACAGTTCATAGGGTTGCAAAGAGTTGGACACGAGTGACAGCACACACGCACACGTGCATTATAGCCTATCAGAAACTGTAGACTCATGAAATGCAGACATGTCCTACATTTCTCTATACCTTCTACAGTGTCTCAAATGCTAGGTGTTTGATGATTCTTTGATGAATGAATAACAGGGACCAAAGGTCTAAATCTTACCTCAAAAAGCAGTGTTAAAAGCAAGATTCTAGTGGCCAAATTAGAGGCCTGGGGTAGAGTGGCCATCTGACTGATCCACTCTGATACAGTTTTTGTGTCACTTGTTGTCAGGGGAAGAGCAGCTTTGATCAATACATCAGCAGCTTCCCACACCTAGAAAAGCAGGAAAGGAGCCAAGTTAAATAACTGTAGATAGAGTATGATGAGGTTTGTCAAAACATTCTCAACCTTGTAAAATACCCCCTCCACCTCTAACACATTCGTTGAAGGAGACTGGGTAAATATTAACATATTTACTATAGGCATTTGGTGTCTGTATCAAAAGATGTATGTTATTAAAGAAAAGCTTCTAAAAATTATTTTCTTAAGACTAGATTACAAGGAGTCTAAGTTCTAAGTTTAAACAATGAGTATTTTAAAAATTTCTGGTGCACATATACAGTCAACTCTACACAGGTTCTACCCACTTTAAATCTTTCATTATACCAGAGAGGAAAAAAACAAAACAAAACAAAACCTCAGCATGTTAGAAACATTGGTCATGCTTTAGTATGCATGTTGAAAATCTCTTGTAATGAATTTTATATAATTGCTCCTTTCTATTAAGGTTTAAAACAAACTTCTATAAGTTCTTGATATAAAGATAACTAAAGATTGGTCATATCGTGTGGGGAAGAAAAAGCTTTATCCAGTTTGACTTTTACTCCTGTGATGTTTCCATACACTAAAATTATGTTTGAATATATCAGTTTTTAATTTCTTCCTGTCTCTCAACTTAAAAAAATGTAGAAAATAGGATTCCAATGATTTAAATAAATACATCATAAAAAAAGTAAAGGAAATATAACCAAAATGTTAACTGGCTATGTGGGAATTTAGGGTGGTTTATTTCTTATTCTATTTCAACACTAGCATACATTAATTTCATAATGAGAAAAACACTGCTTAAAAAAGACAAACAACAGGTCACAACTACTGATCAAAATGGGGACTCATTTGTCAAAAGATTATTACATAGGAGGAGAGGGAAAAACATTTAGTTAGTTCAGGGGGCTTAATTTGGCTCAAGAGTGAGAGACATTTTTGACATTTTAGATGAATCTAAGAAGTGATACATAGAAAAAGAGAGCTTGTTTTTTCCTTTCAAAGACTTTCTGGCCCCTGGAGAACTTACCTGATTAACTACTTGCTTCAGAATCATGTCTCGATAGTCTGCTCCATTTCGTTTGATTGCTGTCATGATCAGATCACACACTCGGTATACAGTGTCTGGCAACTCATCAAGAAGGTGAAAGCAGCCTGGCAACATTGTATCTGTGAAAGTGTGGAGCTCATCTTGCTCCAATGGATCAGCATCCTGGAACTTCTCTAGACATTTAGCCTCTTCCTCTTCCTGCTTTTCTCGAGCTTTCCGTTCCTCCTCTTCCTTTCGGCAAGCAACTTCCTAGAGGCAGGCAAGGAACAGTGAGAGGATATGGGACAGTTTAAGGAAGAAAGTGAGGAGACTCTAATAATGTATCTGCCCTACCACATAAATATTCTCTACCTTCTCCTCAATCGGGTGGTACATTCATTAGGGTGTGGCAATGAGTATAAAGGCAGCTAGACAGGCTAATGCAAGACAGCAGGACACCTCCAATCCTCAAAGTGCTGGAAACTTATTTGCATCATTTGACATCACCTCCCACAAAAATCATTTGTAGACAATTGTCCTGCATTCTCTGCAGGTAGTAATTATTACCTAGATTCCAAGGTAATAAAGACAGCCAAGTTTGGCCTAATGAGCACTACCAAGTACATTTTGGGCCTCTTACTTGTCAATAATATTAATGCTTCATCTGTTTCACATAAAGCTTCAGGTCAATGTAATGTAGACTAGCAATGGCAAGGTTGGGATGAATGAGTACTCCCATGTCTTTGTTTAGACTTTATTTCCAGCAGTTGCCAAACAGTAATAGCAGAATGTTCATAGAAACACTAAGATCACTGTGTCAGACCCTCTTGGAAGCCCCGTTTCCTAGTTACCTCAGGTGACTCTGCTCTTTGATCCATTGGGATATCCTGTCCCAGAGACATGGCAATCGCTCTCATCATCTGGTCCTCTTCAGACATACTCAGATCCTAAAGAGCAACAAAAGAAAATCCAGCAACTACACATACCCCAATCATAAGGAATCAGACATCCTGGGCTCAAACTTTAGAGAAGAACAGAGAGGGCTCTGAATGCTGCTCTGTAGAATCAAATTCAATTAGGCTTACCTGGTCACCACGAGAACAAGAGGGAAAAACCACAACAAAACTAAACAGGAAAGGATCTTCAATATGACCACCTATTTGGCATTTCAGAAAAGAGAGCCTCTCCTATTACTTTCTGCCTATGGATAATTTAAGAGTTCTTTTGCAAAGTCCAGTAAAATTTGCCTGACTAAGAGAGAGAAAGCTTCTGCTCCTTATATTCTAGAGCTGTAAGAGTTAGCGTGTAAAGAAAATATTGGCATGGAGAAGTAAAGCACATTAGCAGCCATACCAACACCCTGAGAGATCAGAGCCCCTGAGCCAACTCACCCGAACAACTCCTCCCATGATCGGGGGAGGGTGGGTTAGAAGGTACTCTGTGGCCTGCTCCATGGTACTGGTGTTCAACAGGGCCTCCATGGCATGTTCCCTTGTGAAGCCCATGTCCATGAGCTACAAAAAGAATGCAGGATCTCAAAGAACCATGGTAAGAGAGAAATCCAAACACATTGTTAAAAAAAAAAAAAAAAAAAAGGAATCCTTTTAAGATGGAGACAAGTTTTTCTAACTTCATATGAACTGAAAATATTTATAAAGCTAAGTCAGTTAGATAACATGAATGATCCTTTCTGCATGGTGCTTCCATACCATTTAAACAGAGCTACATAATGAGGCAAGGAGTCAAAATGATTCCCAATTCCATCCTTCAAGAAAATTCAGCTAGATGGTCATTTTCCTTAGCAAGATTATTCTAAGACTGAGACTCACACATGGAAGCAAAACTTGGTCCCACTTTTCTTGAAGACAGACTGGCAACATAACAAGAGCCTGAAAAACTAACCCAGGAAACCTACAACTAGGAAATAATCATGAGATGCATAGAAAGATTTGTAGAGAATGAAGCTATACACCACAGCTTTACAACACCAAATAATAAGAAAATCAACATATCCAGTAATATAAGAATGACTAAGAAGTAAAAAAGACCTAGTTTCTTAAAGACAGCAGTATAAGTCTACGTTCTGTATGATGCTGCTAGGTAAAAATTAGGCACAAAATTAAGTGATGAAAATAAGGATACAATGATTATCTTGTGTGGCATCATTATGAATGCCTTTAGAAAGTATTTTGGTATATTTCTAAGTTTTCTTAAAGTGAACACTTAACTATTATAATAAAAATGTGGCATGTACATACAGAAGACGTTTGAACAGGATTCTAGATGTAATGCTGTTTGAGATTGAAATGTCAGGATCATAAGGTGCATCCCCTCCCCTACTTCTGGCCTCCAACTATTTTAAATTTAAAATATGAAAACAGTTTTGTAGGTGAGTAAGGTTTCCAAAAGCTCTTGTTGGAAAATAAATTTGGGTCACAGTGTCCCTTCTCTTTACAGATCCATCAGAAAGTAGCTTAGAACAGTTTGCCTCCAAAGAACATAGCAGCCACAGTCTACTGAGAATACATAAAAGAATTCCAATACTAAACAAGATGCTTGGGAGGACACAGATCTTTTACCTATTAGGAGTACTGAAACGACACTTCAGCTTTCTCGGGAGAAAAAGTAAGAAAGAGAGCAAATTTAAACCTATCTCCTAACAGGACTGGGCATTTAGAAACTTAGAAACCTGACAGACCACACACTCTCAGGTGCAAAGTCTGGGCCCTGGAGTGTGAGGTCAGAATCCCACCTGTTGTAGTTGTTGCTGGTTGACTTGAGGTTCCCGGCGAGAGCCACCTTCTTCTTGTCCTGTATCCTCTTCTCCTCGAGATCCCTCCTTTTCTTTGCTCAGTCTCTCTCGAATCACAGGTTCTCCCCGGAGGATGTGGCACAGGATGGCTAGCATGGACTCAGCCATTCGCCCACCATACACTTTCAAGGGTTTCCGGTTCCACAGGTTCTTGATGCAAGTAAATGCTGCCTGTAAGTCATTTGAAAAGCTATGTGAAGACCATTTTGTCTCAATTCAAAACCCCAGGAAAAATAAGTCAAAGATCTGTGAGACAGTCCTTCCACAATCAATGCTAACAACAAAATTTCAGGCAGTACTGAGGGGGTCCAAGGAAGCACAGAGAAGGGGGCATTAAACCCAACCTAGAAGTTGCAATCTAGAGTTTATAGTTCAAAGGTTTACACCACAGAAAATTATCAAGTGGTCTGCAATGCATTCTGCAAGGCAGCCCTATCTCGGAGTAGGATCCAGTGGTTCTCCACCAGTCAAATTATTTCACTAAGTAGGACAAAAGAGGGTGGGAGCTACCTAGTTGGCATGAGAAATTACTCTTGGTTTTAGAATGCTGAATACTCACCTTCTGAGTTACCACAAGGAAGCGGAGGGCACTGAACTGTGGAAAGTTCTGAACACCTCCAGGCAATTTGGCAGGCAGTGAATGTGGAGATTCAAGCACAGTGGTGGGATTTACCATCTTCTCCACCAGCATTAGCCAGGCATCTAGGAATTCTCCTGTGCCATCAGGTAAGTCTGAATGTTCTAATCCCTCAGCAACAGGAACTTTTCCTCCCATAGACAGAGCCCAATTGAATGTTCTAAATTCAAATAAGAGAAAATGTGAAGATGGAATATTAGTATTTTAGATTGGGGGTGGGGGGAGAAAGACAGGGACATATTCAAAAGCTTCCCAGTTCCTCTTCTTGGAGATACTGCTTCTAGTCTGTCCAACATTTATTAGCTTTACTCTTTTCAAAAAATTCTAGTATAGTTGATTTACAATGTTGTGTTAGTTTCTGGTAAACAGCAACATGATTCAGTTATATATGTATTCTTTTTCATATTCTTTTCCACTAATAATTATTACAAGATGCTGAATACAGCGTTTTACCTTTTATTTGGGTTTTTATTCGAGCCTTATTGATATATTATTGACATATAACATATGGAAGTTTAAGGTGGACAAAGTGATAATTTGTTACACATATTTAGGGTGAAATTAATACCATTTCCAGCTTTATTTCTAAAGCTACAACAAATAAAAAAAACCAAAGTGAAACTTAGAATCTTCTGACCAAAAGCAGCAGGAAAATTATCATATTCAAAGAAATAGTAGGAAAGGATAAGTTTATTAGAAAAATATGTACAAGATATTGCAATCCAAATGAAGAAAAACAGAGACCGTTACAAGACAGCCCAAGGACAGGCTGAATCCTACCCTCCAGGAAGATGGACATAAATACAACTGGTTCCTAAACCATGAAAGGGTACAACCAATGGCTGTCTCTATGTATCCCATCATCACAGGATAGGTGGCTTAGAAAGTTGTGGGCTGCTAAGGCAAATAGAAAAGACCAAACTCCAAACAATGCTTCTCTGTAAAGCAACATGATCCTTACTCAAAAAGGGCATTGTGGCCTCCAGAGCAGAGAAATTTCTGCAGCATGAGGTGGTAGGGATACTTCCTCTCATCAAACAGCATTGGGGATGTAAAACCAACTGAACAGATGAAGAAGGTCAGCCTGGAAGAGGGAAAAAGCAAAAATTTAACCTTCTCTAGGGCAGCCAGAGAAACAATGGGAAATTCAAATAGAAGCCAAGAGTAAAATTTAATACTGCACTGAAATGACTGACTGACTAGAATGCAGGTGGATGACTAGTTTGGATATTAAAATTTCTAAGGCAAAGAAGGGTGACAGTTTCCACCTACTACTAAACACAAGGTTATTGAAATGCAGTCTGATTATAAATACTTTTAAAAATCTCTGTATTTTAGAGTAGGTAGAACCAAGACAAGTACCTTACACTGTATTTGGGGTACACATTTAGGGTAAAGCAAGGGACCTCCAAGTCCTCTAATTCAGTGATTCACTCTGCATTCAAGTAGAGAAGGAACCAATTAGATTTTGCATCTCAAGCAGAACCTCACCTGAAGCGTGGAGTAGGCGTATATGGTGGAGGCTGCCATGATAAGCCTTTTGTGAGGAGCTTAGTGAGGGCTGAGGCCGTTGATCGAGCAGCAGGTGTTGGTGCTGTGGTGGTGCTGGCAGCATGATGGCTTCTTCTCTGGCGGACAGGAGACCCCACACAAAGTTTAACAAGGAGTCCAAACAGCTCAGCCAGTGCTCTGCCTAATCTAGAGGAAGCTGGAATCCAAAAGTCAGAATAAGGCTGTACAGTGTTTCCAGAATGGTTTCATTATAACAGACACATTAGAGTTAATACATTTTAATGACTGACTACTTCCTCCTACATAATATTCTATGTAACACCTAGACTTGTCTCTACATATGATATCTGAAAAGAAGTTCCACAGGGAATAAATGCCTCTTTTGAAGGCAGGAGATGGAGAAGTATATTGGCATTCAATATATAGCAAATATGAAAGACAAACAAGCGCTCACACTGTTAGTGGAGATATAAATTGAAACCACCTTTGCAGAAAGCAATACACAATATGAACTAGTTAAGTAAATGGTGTATCTATAATAGGTGCTGAACTATGGAGTCACTTAAAATGCCCAGAGAACTTTAAAACTGGCAAAAATGCTAACAATCTAGACCAGAAAAGAACATCATATGTATACCAACATTAAATGTATGGTTCCCAAAGGAAAAAAGATTGTTTGGAAAAGCATAAAAATGTAAAAAGTGGCTTTCTTATAAAAATCTAATAAGGTATTACATAGATTACAAGTATTTCAATTTTTCATCTTTGTAGGATGCTTTTCAGTATATATTGCTGAACCAAAAAGGTAGAATCCAAATAAAACATGTAAAAGGAGATTTATAGAAAAAGAAACTATAGCTAAACATGGGTATTTTCCTGTTTTTCTTAAAACATTTCTCTGTACCTTTTCTACAATGAATATTTATTACTCTTAAAATCACAAATGAAAATGCTGTCACAGTATTTCTGAAATAAACATTTCATCACAATCCAGAGATAAGACTAGGTCTGAATCAGAGCACATCTCTTAATTACATACATATACACATGAACCCAGGCTTCTCTGGTGGTTCAGTACTAAAGAATCTGCTTGCCAAGGCAGGAGAGGTGGGTTCAATTCCTGGGTTCGGAAGATCTCCTGGAGAAGGAAATGGCAACCCACTCCAGTACTATTGCCTGGGAAATCCCATGGACAAAGGAGACTGGATGGGGTCACAGAAGAGTTGAACACAACTTAGCAACTAAACAACATATGAACCCACTGTGAAAAAATTGGCTCTACCTGAATTGGCGCCACATATCATACCTTTCCCCCCAAACTCAGTAAGTTCTGAGATATAAAGCTTAAGAAAGGAACAAGCCTTTCTTCTTCCTAATCGAACCACATTAGGATCTCCCAATTATAATGAAGGAATAGGCTACAGATACTTGCACTACCTGACTGGAGGTTGGGCGTGCCCAGACTTTGAAAGCCTAATGCATGTAAACATTAAATTTTTACTTTTCCACCACTGCTTTCAAGTGAATAGACAGCAAAGTGGCTTAAAAGTAGTCAGCAAGGATAAAAGAGAAAAACAAAAGGCCAGTAAGCACAGAGAAACAGACATCAAAAGCATGGGCTGGGCCCACAGAGAAACCCCACAGTGTTCAAAGGTTTCAGAGGTGTAACAAAAAAAGGAGAGGTAAACATCAGCATCTTCTTGGATGGTCAATTTTCCTTCAATATGGGGAAAGTGGAGGTAGACTTTCAAATTAAAACAAAGGCGTAGAATTAAGCAAATTAGAATGGAATGTAAAATTCAACAGGGTTTAAAATAACACATGGAAGCACCAAAGGCCATGTTTTGCTTTCCTTTGGGCAGAACTCCCAATTCCCAGTTGTCCTCATTTTCCTTCACAGTAAGAGGTCATAAAGTGGCAAACATACAAAATTGGTGTAGGCATACAAAATAGGTTCCCCAAAAATTAAGGGGTGAAAGATGGCAAAGACATGCCAGTGCATTTTTCTGGGGGAGGGGCTGCACGGCACAGCATGCAGAATCCTAGTTCCTTGACCAGGGATCAAACCTGCACCCTCCACAGTGGAAGCACAGAGTCTCAACCACTGGACCGTCAGGGAGGTCCCCAGTGCACATCTTTAATATGGTCTTTTATCATGTTATTGTAGTTTCCACAGAGGTGGCAAAGTAACTATTAAAACACAAATCAACTGTGTTACTTGCCAGCTACATTTGAATGACAAAGGAAGAGGAGACTTGAGTACACTAGCCAGACAGGTAACAGGAAAGCAGGTGGGCTTAATATCACAAAAGCCAAGAAAAGAGTATTTTGAGAAAGAGCTGGTAGGTCAACCATTGTGATGCAGAAAAGTGAGGAGACTGAAGAGTATCCAGTGGACTTAGCAACAAGGAGGTTAGATACCTTGGTGAGACAGTTCAGGGAAATGGTAGGATCAGAGGTCATTTGCAGTAGCAGAAGAGTAGAAAGAAAAGGAGGGGTAGATTTGGCTTTCAGAAAGCCACTCTCTCATCTCTGTCTCCCTCACAGTTAGTACAGAGCCTGTCACATAGCAGATACCTGAAAATGAGCCACCAAGTTTAAAATTTCCTTAAAAGGAAACAATACAGCCATACCGGGCTCTAAAAGAGACAGAAGGAAGAGAATCACTCACCTGACAACAATGGCTTGATTTGCTTGATTCTGGCAGCCATGGCAGGTGTGATTTTAGATTTGCCCTTAGAGTCTGAAGCAGTAGGTTCGTCTGTCTCCATAGGAGCCAGTGTGTCACCATCAAGCCCAATGCCTTCCAACAAGCCCTGGGTAGAAGCATCCATACTTCCAGTGGTTCCATCCTGATCCCCATCTGTAGCCATAAGAGGGGAGCAATAAGACCATGGTAAGCCAGGACTTAACTGGTTCCCTGTTCTGAAGAGTCCCAAGAGAGAGCTACCTATGTATAGTGCTTGTTACTCTTTAAATGGCCACAACTTCCTAAATCTGAAAAGTAAAAAAAAAAAAACAAACACAAAACTGTACTGATAAGCTTCTTTCCTTGGAGTCCTTCTAACTAGGTAACACTGACATCCATCTTCCAATGGGAGCGTGTTAAAAAGTCTTTACCCAGGGCTACCCTGGAAGACTGTAAGCATACTGCAGGACTCAGAAACTTCGCACATACAATGTGCATGGTGACCCACACTCTCAAGGCACACACCTTGCTAGAATTTTATAGCTCATTAATAAACTCAAATCAGACATCATAGATCACTACTGGAGAAATATATTTCCTAGAATTTAAATTTTTGAGATATGTCTTCTTTGGGGTGGTCGTGTGTGCTCTTAGATCTAAGAATCAACATTAGGCAATCTATAAAACATATCACCAAGTTTTCTTTGTAATATTCTGAAAAAACTGTATGTGTAAATGGAGTTATCCTTGTTAAATTTGTGGAAAAAACTGCTGGGGAAAAATATATCTAAATTGTTATGCAAGGCAATTCTTTGCCAGAGTCTAATTTTGTTCCTGATTCTTAGTAAATTATTTTTTAAGTTAAAGTTGGTACACTTTGGCAAAACTTGATATTCTAAATTCTGGTTAGAAATTTCTACAAAATTAACCTTGCCAGAAGTTTGTGTATATCTTATTAATTCTGTCCCATTCTCCCCCAATACAATAACTAGCTGTCATATGTCATTATTTATTTCATAACTTATGTCTGCTTTATTAGTTCCTTAGCATTTTCTCTATTTTTAGTAATCTCAATACAATTTTTAAGCATAGTTAATAGGCTTTTATATATAGAACTGTCTCACCATTTTCTTTAAATAGTTTATCAAATTTATTTTTTCCCTGATACAGAGTATAGGAGAAAAAAACTTTCTAGAAAATCTGCTTTTATTAATTTTAGGTTTGCTCCATTAGGGTCAGAAGATTGTATGATTTTTTCTTCTTCTAATTTTATTTATTTTCCACTTGGTGGGTCTCTGTTGCAAGCTTTTCTTCAGTTGTGGAGAACAGGCTTCTCACTGCAGTGGCTTCTCTTGCTGCCGTGCACCAGCTCTAGAGCATACGGACTTCGGTAGTTATAGCACATGGGCTCAGCAGCTGTAGCACATGGGCTTAGTTGCTCAATGGCATGTGGAATCTTCCCAAATCAGGGATTGAATCCATGTCTCCTGCATTGGCAGGTGGATTCTTTACCATTGAGCCACCAGGGAAGTCCAAATTGTATAATTTCTGTTTATTGCAATTTGGAACTTCTATTTTAATATAATATAAAAGCTATTTTCTAAAACGACATTGTGCAATAGAAACATAATGTGAACCACATAGATAATTAAAAATTTCTACTAACCACTTAAAAAGTTAAAAAAGCTGTAATTTTTTAATATATACGTAACTGAATATAATAAAAACTGTTATTTAACATATAATCAAATATAAAAATTAATGAGATTATACATTTTTATACTAAATAATTTTAAAAGGTATCTATTTTACACTTATAGTACATCTTAACACAGATATTCAATTTTCCTTAATTGATCTATATTTCATACGATTGAAAAAACCAATTCATACACCCAGGTTTTCCAAACAAACTTTAAAGTCTTTCAACAACTGAACAGAATAATAGTTTGTTACATTTAAATTAATAAAAATTAAAAATTCAGTTTTTTCCATTCAACCTATAGTAATTTCTAAGAATCAACCTCAACATTTGCAAAAAAATACATAAAGATGTTCAGTTTTCAAAACATTAGAAACTTAATAGGGAATGGTTAATTCATGGTACCTTTACATAGCACTTAATATTAAGTGAAGAGAGATCTATAAAATATGTCTAAGACAATCACAACTATGTTAATAAAACATATCCTCAGGGGAAAAGATTAGGCAGACACTTTCAAAATATTTTCTGTGGTATAAATATTGGTTATTCTTCTTTCTACTATGTTTTCTAATTTTTATCATTGTGGATATGAATATTTTCTTATAAAGTAACTGAAAATAGTTTAAAATATATAACTAAAAACTAATGAATGGAAAAAAGCCTGAAGACTACAGATGATAGAGCTAACTAAATTTTCACAACAAACCTATGAAGACACTGAGACAGAACTTAAAAAAATTAATGGCTTGGATTTTAAGTTTCTTGGAGTTACCTGATCTTTTTCCGCCCTGGGTCGTACCTGTCTTCTCATCCTTTGGAACCAGTTTCTGCATGTCTGCCTGGCCAAATTCACACCCAGATGGCAAGCTGCAAGAAGAGAAACAGTGAGCAATAAAACTTCTGATAACTCATTTTTTTATGTTGTGCTTGATCTCTGACCTGCTTAACTGACACCATTCCCTTCCTACAGCAGGTAAGTTAACCTAATAAAATATTTGCAATGATGGAATTCCAGAGGTTTGGTCTTTAGACCTGTCTAACAACAGGACCAAATTGTAAACATCCACCATGCTGACACAGCATAACTGGGATATCGTATCAAAGATGCACAACACATTTGTAAGCAAGCCCTTTGGCTAGTAAGTGGGAAGGACAATGCTACTGGTTAAATGCTTGTGTCTCCACAAAATTCAAATGTTAAAATCCTAATGCTCCACAAGATGATGGTATTAGTAGTAAAGTCTCTGTGCATATTAGTCACTCAGTTATATCAGACTCTTTGTGACCCAATGGAATGTAGTAGCCTGCCAGGCTCCTTTGTCCATGGAATTCTCCAGGCAAGAATACTGGAGTGGGTAACCATTCCTTTCTCTAGGGGATCTTCCTGACCCACAGATCAACCTGGGTCTCCTGTACTGCAGGCAGATTCTTTACCATCTGAGTCATCAGAGAAGTCCAAGCCTTTGATAGGTGCTTAAAAGTAGAACCCTCATGAATGGGACAAAGCCCTTATAAAAAGAGGCCCCAGAGAGATTCATAGTCCTTTCCACCATGTGAGGATACAATGACAAGTCTACAATGTGGAAGACAGCCTTCACCTAACCACACAGACTTCTAGCCGCCAAAACTCTGAGCAATAAATTTCTATTGTTTATAAGAACCCAATTAGTGGATTTTGTTATAGCAGCCTGAATGAACTCAGACAAACAAGAAAGCCTCTGAACTCTTTACCTTTCTATCCTTAACCAAAGCAATCCTCCAGGCTCATTAAGTTTAGTTTCTCTGTTGGGATAGACAACAGAGATAATAAACGAGATGACCATTCATTCCCTTACCTGTTTGGGGTACAGAGGGAGAGGAGGACAGTGCTTTCCCACACCAGGGAACAGTATAACTGGCTCAGCTTGCTCAGAACACTCAGACCCAACTGAGAGCCCCACTGGTTTATGGAGATGGAACGAATTTCACTCTGTAACCAAAGTGAAAAAGAAGGTGATCTTCGGGATGCCCTCTGAATGATCAAAATGAACTTTCAGCTATTTAAAAGGATAAGGGATTCTATTTTTCCTTCCTCATTATTCTCAGAGCTATCAGCTTCATCAAAATTTCCACACTGAAGATCACAGGTATTCTCTTTTAATATTTACAATCTATCTTTAAGATCTCATTGTTTTTTTGTAAGACGTAAAACAGGAGTCATAGGCAACTCTGTTTTTCTAAATTAAAGAAACAGTTTTACAGATTCACAGACAGCTTCCAAATTTTTTAGATGGAAAAGGGACTTGTTATTTCCCATTTATTTCAATAAATAAATAAACCCATAAAGTTTTGTTTTATAATTTACTTTCTAGATAGTTTATAATTGTGCTTTCTAATTATATTTGTTCAAAGAACACACTCCTGTTCAACAGCATAAAATAGGCCAGCTAAAAACGCACCATTAATCTTTAGATTGACAACTAAAGGTAGCAAAACTGTGAACACTCAAAAAACAACCTCTCACAACCTCAACTTTCTGGAAGCACAAGAGGAGCCTCACATGCTGTGCAAACATAGAGGTTGATACTTAGGAAATCTTTAGTAATCTGTTAATTACCATTGACTTAAAAAGTTCTGTGGTCAAATTTCCCTCTTGCCATCGTATTATCAAGTCTACATGCATTTGTAGAAAGATTAGGAAGTAATAAGGCCAGATGAGCACCCAATTGAGGCTTGCTTGCTAAGAGGGGTGATTATACATCCCCAAGGCCCAAGCATCATAAAATGCTATAGATCTATTAACGCTTGTATTTATCTCAATCTTTTTTACTCTCAAGAAGGTCCAGTTCATGAAACAAGTTATATTGTCACCTTACATCCAATTAAAACATACTAAGGGAAAGTGAAACTAGACAGCAACTTGAAGCATAACCCTTAAATCACCCAACCCAAAAGAACTTACCAGTCAGCCTAGGTAGAACTGCTTCTAAGTACACTAAGATACCAGGTATATGGCCTAGGTATTTTACTGACTTTAAACCAACATGTTCACCCTTAAGATAATTCTTACCTGTCCAACCCTGCAAGTATGAACAAACATCATGATGTAAGCATGGGCAGCAGTGAGTGCATGTAGTAGAGGTGTGGCTTGAGCTGAGAGGGTAGCATCAGCAACATTGCCAGCACAAGCCAGTTCTCGCAACAACACTGAGCCCCCGGGGGATTCTATTGGGCGGTGTAAGGGCTCCAAGGAGGAAAGAATGGAGTCCAACTGAAGGAGACCTTCCTGGAGGACTTTGGGTTCATGTGACAGTGTCTGAAATAATAATAATTAAAGCATTAACGTACAATAAACTTCATATGCATATGTCTTAATAGTCACAATGAAAGAAATGGAAGATAAGACTCACAAATTTTAGACCTGGCCATGGTCTCTCACCTGGTAAATGGTGGAGCCAAAATATGAATGCATGTATGACATACCTAAACACCTCCTTTTAGAGCAGCACATCACTTCTCTTAAATGAGAGGCTTTCAAATGTGGTAAGTCAATCAAATTTAACATGATTGTGATGGCCAAACTGGAATATTGTTATAGCAAGAACTCCATGCTGTACAATTAATTCCAAATTTTGCACAATAGGGAGCAATATTAGGTAAGGTTCCAAAGCATGGAAATGAACCATTGTTATAAATGTTTTTTTTTTTTTTTTTTCTTACCACAATTAAGAGAGACAAGTCTAGGATACGCATTATCTGCTGCTGCTGCTGCTAAGTTGCTTCAGTCGTGTCCGACTTTGTGTGACCCCAGAGACAGCAGCACACCAGGCTCCCTAGTCCCTGGGATTCTCCAGGCAAGAACGCTGGAGTGGGTTGCCATTTCCTTCTCCAGTGCATGAAAGTGAAAAGTGAAAGTGAAGTCACTCAGTCGTGTCTGACTCTTCGCGACCCCATGGACTGCAGCCTACCAGGCTTCTCCGTCCATGGGATTTTCCAGGCAAGAGTACTGGAGTGGGGTGCCATCACCTTCTCCGAGGCATTAGCTAGGCATTTTCTTATTTTGGAGATGACTCAAGGATTATATGGCCCTTATAAAGTTTTTTTGAGTCTGAAGAAAAATCTTGACAGTGAACACTATCACTTGTCATTCAAATAGGAGGGCTTATGTGCCTTTCCTATGGCTTTAAATAAATCTATCCAACCTCACAGTATCTTAAAGGTACAATAAACATGGAGCAGCTTCCCTTCTCCCTCTCTCTTATGAATAGCACTGAATTAAGTATTTGCAAAGAAGAGAAAAACAAAATAAAATATTAAATGCAAATGTCACAATTATGGATCTTTCCAAGTCCTCAAGAAATTGGATTTCTGATTTTTAGCAGAAATCACTTATTACACAACTCAGCTAACAAAGAAATGTCAAAGATTTAATCCAATTCCTATAAAAATCCCAATGGCTTTTGTTTTCAAAAACAAAAAAATCTCTCTTAAAATTCATACAGAATCTCTAGGGATCCCAAATAGATATAACTATCTTACACTGTAGTACTTGCATAAAGACAGATAGACATCAACACCAATGATTAGAGAGTTCTCAAATAAACCTTGCATACATGGTCAAATGATTTTTGACAAGGTTACCAAGACAAGGGTGTTAATAGGGAAAGGACAATCTTTTCAACAAATAGTTTTGGGAAAACTGCAAAAGAATGAAGTTGACTGTTACCTTATACCATATAAAAAATCAACTCAAAACAGATCAAAGACCTAAATGTAAGAGCTAAAACTATAAAACACCTAGAAAAAGCCATAGGACAAAAGCTGCATGACACTGAATTTAACAGTGATTTCTTAGGTATAACATCAAAAGCATGTGCAATGAAAAGTAAAGAACAAAAACAAAACAACAAAAAACCCCCACAAAAACCAAACTGGGACTTCATCAAAATTAAAACCTTTTTTCACATCAAATGACACTACTAACACAGTGAAAAGCAACTCATGGAATGGGAGAAAACAATCTAAAAATCATTTATGATAAGGAATTAATATCCAGAATATATTAAGAACTCCTGTAACTCAACAAAAAACAAACCCGATTAAAAAATGGGCTCTGCCTTATCCCTAGAAGCTCTAGGCTTATGAGAGAAAGAAACCATCAGGCAACCAGGGGTGAAAAAGTGCTAGGCTATCTAGAGAAAATGTGAAGAGCTGCTCCAGGCCAATGAGAAGAATTAGACAAGAAATACACAGATGTGCCAGCCTGCTGAGAAACACCAGCCAGCAACACCTTACTTCTTTGAGATTGGGGAGTGGCTTCATCTCTACCCTTTTACCTCAAAGGGAAATCTATGCCAAAAATAATTCGATAAATGGAGGACACACAGTTCACTTGTGAACTGAAGTGAAACAGACAATCTCTTTGAGCCTTGGTTGTTTTGAAGATTGAAAAATCTTGTTCAGTATGGTTGACCACCAAAAAACAATCTAAAACCATCTACATATGTCACAACTGAGACAAACTGTGGAGTCTGTTGTCAAATAAAATGTACTGTTTTGGGGGAAAAAATGTACTGTTTTGCAAAAAGGACCTGAACAGACATTTTTCTAAAGAAGACATGTGGGCAACAGGCACACAAAAGATGCTCAACACTGCTAAACAACAGAGAAATGCAAATCAAAACCATGAGATTTCATGCCATACTCATTAAGTTGGCTAGTATCAAAAAACTATAAAATAACAAGTGTTGGTGAGGATGCAGAGAATTTGTTGATTGGAATGTGAAATGGTGCAGTTGCTGTGGATAATATAATAGTATCTCAAAAAATTAAAAACAGAACTACCAAATGATCTAGCAAATCCTACATCTGGGTAGATAACCAAAAAACTGAAAGCAATGTCTCAGGTATGATCTAATTTTAAAGTCAAACTCAGAACCAGAGAGTAGAATGGTGATTGTCAGGGGCTGGGGGATGTTGTGGAAATGCTGGTCGAAGGGTACAAACTTTCAGTTATAAGAGGAATAATTCTGGGGATCTAACGTATAATGTGGTAACTATAATTAGCTAATTATATATAATATATAAAAAATACTACATTATATATCAGAAATTTATTAAGAGAGTAGATCTTAAGTGTTTTCAATATATACAAACAGAGTCTGGAGGACACATCCATGTTTGTAGCAGCACCATTCATAAAGGGAAGCAACTAAAAATGTCTATCAATAACAAAATGCAGTTTATATATACACTAGACTATTACTCAGCCTTAAAAGCAAAAGAAAATTATGACAAATGCTACAACATGGATGAATCTTGAGAACATTATGCTAAGCCAATTAAATCAGTTATACAAAGAAAAATACCTTATGAATTCAAATTATATGACATACCTAGAATAGTCAAAATTCAAGATAGAAAGTAGAATGGTGGTTACCAGGGTCTGATAGGGAGAAGGGAATTGAAAGCTGTTTATTAAAGTGTAGAGTTTCAGTTTTGCAAGATGAAGAGAGATCTGGAGATGGTTTTCACAACAATGTGATGTACTAAACACTATTAAACTATATACACTTAGAAATGGCTAAAGTGGTAATTATCATGTTATGTCTATTTTACCACTATTTAAAGCAACTTCATTTTTAGGGCAAAATTCGAGCAATGAACTACAGATCAACCATGCTTAAAATATACAAGTATCAAGCCTGACAAAGGAAAAAAAATACATGGTGAAACAATACAAGATTGTGTTAAAACCCACCTCCAAAGCTTTCTTGGAGATACATTTTCCCTTCGAAAAAACTCTTATGTTAGACCTACATACCAAACTCAGGGAAGAAGAACACTTGACTTTTCAATGAGAAATAACATGGCACACTATTAGTCACAAAATCCACTTGCAGTACATAACCACAAATTTCTCATTATGTTTTAGTTGAAGGGGAGACCATGGTAAAAACATGTATATAGAAGTATTGCAAAGTTGATTTCTAAAAGAAACGAAAATATTTGGTCAGATTCTTCTTACCAATATGGATTTGCAGACACCTGCAACAGCCTGACAGGCTGCAGACGTGGGAAAGTCAATGGGCAGATTGGGAAGACCCAAAATGGTGACCAAAGGCAAGAGTCCTTTCTGATTCACAAATTCCTGGCAGTGGTCATCAGTTGTATTGTTGCTCAGAATAGATTCCACAAATTTCATCTGGGTAATGAAAATTTTAAAAAAAAGTTAGAGCCTGACACTTGGAACTAAAATGCTAGCTTAGAATAAGGATGGGGTAATCTTATAGTCATGAAATCAGGATTTTCTAGGATAATCAGGTACAAAGGGATAGGCATATTATATGAAACCTAAACATTTAGAAAATAAAGAGTAATTACAACTTCTTCCCAATCTATCTTTTCAGCTATACCTAAAGTCACATAATTTGAGAGCACAGAGAGGCTAAATGACTTTGCACATGGCTACACCATGAATTAGTGACAGAATCAAGTTTAATCTCTTAATTTGTTTGTTTAGTGCTTCTTGCATGATAATGTGTTGCCTCTCCCTGGAAGTAAACATCATACTTTCCTTCAAATGTGCTCATAATGCAAATGAAACTTAGAATCGTGGAACACAGATTCAGACCAAACGAAGCACTTTGTAAAGGTTAAGAAAGCAAAATATGGCCAACAAACACACAGCCAAAGGAGAAACCATCTCTGGACGCCTTGTCTGGAAGTGCTTATTGGGCTAGAACAAATGCTAAGTGGGCTTCCCCTTACAGATAACTCTGGGAAAATTCAAGCTTTTTTTCCTGTGACACACACAGGAAGTTAAAAGAAAACACCACATTAAATTTTTCTTTTTTTGGTAAAAGAGAAAGAAGTTAATGAGAAAAATGGCAAGTAGTAGGAAAAAAATATGTTGGGACACATTCATAAGAACATAATACTAGACTGGCCTAACAAAGCCCACTGTCCTCCTGTTTGGTTTCCCAAGGGAGATGAATAGAAAACTGGGACTCTTCAAAAAAGGGATTTGTAGCTAAGTTTTGGCAAATCAATTTCATAGAACAAGTTTTGTACATCTTTTCCCACTGCTCTGAAGTTTAAGGGCCCCAGTTTTAAGTCATCAGATTATTTGGTAACCCCACACATTTTCCAGAAAAACACACATCTTTACTCAGTTTGCCCTACCATTAATCTTACCACATTAAGGATGTAATCCATGAGGGGAATAGGAATACGCTCCTCTGTACCAACAACCCTGTCAAGGGAGAAAAGAGTGAGTTACACAGAAATTCACAATACCAGTGTAAGAGGGCAAACAGAAGAAAAGGAAATAATGAAATTCCAGGTTTTTCTCTCAGTTAAGACATATCCTTTAGTATACAGCCCAGAAAAAAAGGAAAAGAGGTGAAATCAATTCTGAAGGTAGGTCTCCTAGCCTGAGTAGGTTGAGAGCACAAAAGGAAAAACCAAGCTTTCACAAACACAGCATTTGTACGTATCTCAAAAGAAACTTCTAAATTAGGCGAACTACTCTAAGAGGAATTCATCAATATGAAAATATTAAAAATAAGCAAGGTCAATTAAGAGACCATTTAAATATTTGCTTGAAGAAAGGAGCTAGAAAGAAAGAAATACAGAAACATCTTAACATGTTCTTACATCAAATTTAAAGTTATAAAGAGCAGGAAATGGAATTTTAGTCAAGATTCCATGCTTAGATTTATCAATCATCCAGAACACATGAAGTTAGTCCAAGATGGAGGCTACACCCAAGGCCGCCTTTTCCACAGACTGTTCCACAGAATTATCCATAGATTGTGATAATCTCCTTTTGCTTCAGATGCTTCAATGATGCATTGAAGATAAGAAGGCTGCAATAATGCTGCAGCTGCAGAAAATGCAGTCTTTAGCCCATCTTGGCTTTTGTTAAGAAATAAACAGAGGGAAAAAAACCCACAAACTAAAACAAAATCTAACTAAAAGATAAACCCTAGGAAAGGACAAAACTTGAGGCAAATAAGGAAAATTTTGGACATAGGCCTTTGGGAGAAAAGGGCAGAGACAGAAGGGAAAGGTAGGGAGAGAAGGCAGAAAAAATGGCAAGAAACTAGTAATTTTCACCTCTGAGCAAGATAAAATGTGCACAAAGATTTGCCAGGCATAAAGATATTTGGCAGCAAAATGAGGACTAGGCAAAGAGAGTGGAGAGGCATGATGAATGGCTTTAGAGCTAAAATATCCAGAGCGAGAGCTTGGGTAGGATGCTGTGAACACATTCAGTGAAGAATCTGGGGAAGTACTTTGTAAAAAGGGAGGACCTATATATATGCCAGGAGTGAAAGGATTCCCTGGGAAGACTGCAAACCTTTCCCTGACTATAAACCTCCACCTCAGAACCACTGCTACTTACACCAATTATACACCACCCCAGCCTAAGTGCACCTTCTTGGGAGAGAATCTCTACAACTAAGAATTACAGGTGTGGCTCTAGCCCAGGGAGATACCTGCCCCTTTGAAGAAGCCAAATAAAAGGGAAAAGAGCCAAAGTAACTATCATGAAATGGGACTTAGGTACTTTCTCCACTTGCTAGATGGAAACTGGAGAGAACAAGAGAGAAAACATACAAACAGTGGTTCTTAAACTCCAAGAACAAACTTGTTCAGTAACTACTTTGCTCCCTATCGTCAACTTTTTGCCTTCCAGGCTCAGGACATCGTATAGGAATACTAAAAATGATCAACTCAGAAATCCCCCTACTACCTGGTTTTAAGGAAATCCGAACTGGACATGGCACAACAGACTGGTTCCAAATAGGAAAAGGAGTACGTCAAGGCTGTATATTGTCACCCTGCTTATTGAACTTATATGCAAAGTACATCATGAGAAACGCTGGGCTGGAAGAAGCACAAGCTGGAATCAAGATTGCCGGGAGAAATATCAATAACCTCAGATATGCAGATGACACCACCCTTATGGCAGAAAGTGAAGAGGAACTAAAAGCCTCTTGATGAAAGTGAAAGAGGAGAGTGAAAAAGCTGGCTTAAAGTCAACATTCAGAAAACGAAGATCATGGCATATGGTCCCATCATTTCATGGGAAATAGATGGGGAAGCAGTGGGAACAGCGTCAGACTTTATTTTTTTGAACTCCAAAATCACTGCAGATGGTGACTGCAGCCATGAAATTAAAAGATGCTTACTCCTTGGAAGGAAAGTTATGACCAACCTAGATAGCATATTCAAAAGCAGAGACATTCTTTGCCAACAAAGGTCTGTCTAGTCAAGGCTATGGTTTTTCCAGTAGTCATGTATGGATGTGAGAGTTGGATTGTGAAGAAAGCTGAGCACTGAAGAATTGATGCTTCTGCACTGTGGTGTTGAAGACTCTTGAGAGTCCCTTGGACTGCAAGGAGATCCAACCAGTCCATCCTCAAGGAGATCAGCCCTGGGTGTTCTTTGGAAGGAATGATGCTAAAGCTGAAACTCCAGTACTTTGGCTACCTCATGCGAAGAGCTGACTCACTGGAAAAAGACTCTGATGCTGGGAAGGATTGGGGGCAGGAGGAAAAGGGGATGACAGAGGATGAGATGGCTGGATGGCATCACCGAGTTGATGGACATGAGTTTGAGTGAACTCCGGGAGATGGTGATGGACAGGGAAGCCTGGCGTGCTGTGATTCATGGGGTCGCAAAGAGTCAGACACGACTGAGTGACTGAACTGAACTGAACTGAACCTCATATAAATCTTTGACTCATAGCATCTTTGAAACAATGAAAGACTGCATCCCTATAATGAACGAAATAATTTACGTTAACTGTCAAATTAAAAACTTCTGCTTCTCCCCTTTCTCCAAAACAAACATTCCCAAATTTAATTTTACATGTGTATTTAGGATGCTGGAGCCCGTAATCAGATGTAGAGGATTCCAATTGAGTGTCATAGTACACGGGTACAGGAAAAGAGATGTCATGTTTTGGCTTTTTGGGGGTAGGGGAGTGGATGGGTGGGTAGGAAAATCAGGTCTTTCTTCCCACTTCCAAGGAGACACAGCTGCCTTTGGCAAAAAGAGCCCTTCCAGTGGGCCACATGGAGAAGGCAATGGCATGCCACTCCAGTACTCTTGCCTGGAAAATTCCATGGATGGAGGAGCCTGGAAGGCTGCAGTCCATGGGGTCGCTGAGTCGGACAAAACTGAGCGACTTCACTTTCACTTTTCACTTTCCTGCATTGGAGAAGGAAATGGCAACCCACTCCAGTGTTCTTGCCTGGAGAATCCCAGGGACGGGGAAGCCTGGTGAGCTGCCGTCTATGGAGTCGCAGAGAGTCGGACAAGACTGATGCGACTTAGCAGCAGCAGCAGTGGGCCACAATTCAGGAAACTGCTTCTCTGCATTTGATGCCTTTAAATTCAAACAGTTTTCATTCAAGTTTCAAAGGGCACATGGATTTATATAACACATTTCTTTCAAGTTGTTCAGGGTAGGTGGTTAAGTTAGGCAAAATAAATGGAATCAATCACAAAAATAAACCATGGTGCCCAACTGAAAAGCTTGGTTACTTACTGGCAAGTATATTCACCCCTAGCAATGTCAGTTTTGCTGAGCTCAAACAATTTAGAAGGCAGAAGAAAGAGGCCAACAAGTAAGTATTTAGTACTACTTGTGGTGAATGTCTGTGAATGTAGAACAGAGCTCCATGTATTTGGGGTAGATTCTAGTGCCTGGTGCCTGTTTCCTTATTCCAGATTTCTAGCACAAACCTTGTGTCTCAAGATCAAATACAATCACTTTTTTCAAATACCGCTGATTTCAGTGAAAACAACAACAACAAGAAGGGAAAAGAACACTGTCTTAGTCTGGAAAAAAACTGAAAACTTGAAAGTTTATCAACAGGCAAATGGATAAATGCTGTAGTATATTCATACAATGCAATACTACTCAGGAACAAAAAACAACATACTGATAGACAACACGGATGAATCTCAAAACCACACTATGCAACAAAAGCTGAAAATAAGAAAGTATATACATTAGGTATGATATACATGTAAGACTCCGTTTATTCTATTTATATGTTCTAGAACAGGCAAACTTGTTCTATGAATGACAGAAATAAGATAGGCAGCCGCCTCATTTTAAGGCAGGGAAATAGGAAATGCAAAATTAATTAATGGAAAAAAATTACCTATCATTTAAGGCATTGGAAAACAGATGGAGGCACGGGTGACAAGAATTTGTCTGGGGTTTCACTGAAGAATTTTGCATAGGGTGGGGGAGGGATATAAACAATACTTTTGAGGAGGGGGCGGCACACACTGCAAGTTTTTCTACCATGACAACTATCTGGGATAGGGAGATAAAAGAATTTGCCTTTACAAAAATAAACAAATGGCACCTAATTAAACTTAAAAGCTTTTGCACAATGAAAGAAAGTATAAGCAAGGTGAAAAGACAGCCTTCAGAATGGGAGAAAATAAGAGCAAATGAAGCAACTGACAAAGAACTAATCTAAAAAATATACAAGCAGCTCCTGCAGCTCAATTCCAGAAAAATAAACAACCCTATCAAAAAATGGGCCAAAGAACTAAACAGACATTTCTCCAAAGAAGACATACAGATGGCTAACAAACACATGAAAAGATGCTCAACATCACTCATTATCAGAGAAATGCAAATCAAAACCCCAATGGGGTACCATCTCACGCCAGTCAGAATGGTGGCTATCAAAAAGTTTACCAACAACAAATGCTGGAGAGGGTGTGGCGAAAACGGAACCCTCTTACACTGTTGGTGGGAATGCAAACTAGTACAGCAACTATGGAGAACAGTGTGGAGATTCCTTAAAAAACTGGAAATAGAACTGCCATACGACCCAGCAATCCCACTGCTGGGCAGACACACCGAGGAAACCAGAATTGAAAGAAACATGTGTACCCCAATGTTCATCACAGCACTGTTTAAAATAGCCAGGACGTGGAAGTAACCTAGATGTCCATCAGCAGATGAATGGATAAGAAAGCTGTGGTACAAATACACAATGGAATATTACTCAGCTATTAAAAAGAATGCATTTGAATCAGTTCTAATGAGGTGGATGAAACTGGAGCCTATTATACAGAGTGAAGTAAGTCAGAAAGGAAAACACTAAGACAGTACAGTAACGCATATAGATGGAATTTAGAAAGATGGTAATGATGACCCTATATGTGAGGCAGCAAAAGAGACACAGATGTAAAGAACACACTTTTGGATGCTGTGGGACAAGGCAAGGGTGGGATGATTTTAGAGAATAGCATTGAAACATGTATATTATCACATGTGAAATGGATCGCCAGTCCAGTTTGACGCATGAGACAGGGTGCTCAGGGCTGGTGCACTGGGATGACCCTGAGGGATGGGATGAGGAGGGAGGTGGAAGGGGTTTCAGGATAGGGAACACATGTATACCCATGGCTGATTCATGTAAATGTATGGCAAAACCCACTATAATATTGTAAAGTAATTAGCCTCCAATTAAAATAAACAAATTTTTTTTAAAAAAAGAATTTGCCTTTAATAGTGGTTTTCAAAATCTAAGTTGAGTTTAGGTAGTCTTTTGCATTCTCTCTCAGCCCTAATAATCCTCATATGACCCAAATGAAGCTTGTAAAGGTGGCAGAAGTGGAAAAGTATACATGTATCAATATTTATGAGATTCTTAGATTAGCAGAGCCTGGGCATTAAGGTGCATGGGCTTCAGTAGTTGTGACTCCCAGGGTCTAGAACACAGGCTCAATAGTTGTGGCACACGGGCTTAGTTGCTCTGTGGCGTGTGGGATCTTCCTGTATCAGGGATCAAACCTGTGTCTTGCATTGGTAGGCAGATTCTTTACCACGGAGCCACCAGGGAAGCCCCCTAATTTGATACTCTTGATTCATTCTATCAACCACTAAATAAACAGTTAATGACTGATTATCTACTATACACAAAGTGATTGGGATACACTGTTGAATGAGATATTGTCCTTGCCTTTGGAGAAGTATACAGATCAGTGGGGGAAAGCATTAGAGAATATATAAATAATTTTTAACAAAACTGTTGGGAGAAAATTTCTTATAAGAATAAGGTATCTGAGATGAACTTGCAGCAATCTGGCAGATAGAAAAGGAGAGATCAGATAATTTGGGGATGGGGATAAATATGAAGATAATATACAGGGTCACATGATATTCCAAGAAAAGTGTGCAGAGTGAAGACATTTGAGGACTTGAAAAAATGTTAATTTATCAAGGCAGCTTAAAATCTGGGCATGTTAGACAAAAGATATAAGGAGTCTAGATAGAAAAGTTATATGCAGATGAATGTGCACAGCTTGACTCAAAACCACCACAAATACTAACATTCAAGAAATCATTCCCTTGTTTGTTGCCAGGAAAGAGAACTCTATGCCAGCAGGATGGCTGACAACCCAGGATGTGGCAATGAAGCACCAAGATTCCAACTCCTTTGCAAGTGAAGTCCCGTAATCTTTTAGGGTATCCTCCTTTTCCAGAAAGAACATTTTAATCAAAACAGAAGATGGCATTAGATGAAGGCAGGGTTGCCTTCTCAGATAAGGAAAATATATCTGACCAAGAAAGCAACATACTTAATTACTTTCTAGAGTTTCAAGAGGGGATATTTGTTTTGGATTCTAGCCCTTCACTCCTGGTGTCTATTCCACCATAATCTTAAGTCCCAAGTCACCCTTCAAGATCAGCTCAAACCCATTCATATCCACGCCTAAAATGATCATGCTTTTCTAAAAACAACTTCTATATATACATCAAAAGAGCACTTATTAAATAAGTGAATGCATAACTGTCCAGAGGGATCACATCTACTTCTAGCATGAAAGCAATTAAGAGATATAGCAACAGCTATTGCTTTTCATCCCTTGCATGCAAACATGGTAGGCTCAAAGAACCAGGTCCACCAGCAGTCTTTATCATCTCTGTCCCCATCTTACCATCCAGGAAATCAATTTTTATGTAGAAAAACCTCAAATAAATAGAAGAAGGAAAATCTTCTGTGTCTGACTACAATCATATAGTACATTCCAAAGTCTTCTGATTTATATGGAATGAACAGATCAAATAAACAAATCCCTGTAACTCCTAAAAATTTCTTAGGAGATGTATGTTCTCTTATGGAAACAGTCAAGCAGTAAATGATGTGGAATACCAAATCAACAAAGGGAAATCCTCTGAAGAAGGCCATTTAATTTGATATATTGAATTCTGACTGAATTTCATGAACAGCATTTAATAAAACAAGCTTGCTAAGGCAACCAAAACAAACACCAAAGCACAAATGACACACAAGAATCAAAGAAAGAAAAATTGTAAGACATTTTGGGCTGGAAGAACCTTACAACCAGATCTAATTCAACTCTCTCATTTTTAACAGGTGAAAACAACATGCTCAAGATCACAAGGCTAGAGAACTTGTCTTGTGAACACCTACTGCTGATTAGGCTCAGTTTCATTCTGCTGGGTAGAATTAAAGCTCTGCATGGCCTGTACTTCCTCTTCCTCCTCATCCTCACTAGAGGCCTCTTCTGCAGCATGGTTAGATCTTGGGGGAGGAGCAGCGGCAGTGCCATCTGCCTTCTGGATTGATGGCTTCTGACAGATGTATTTAGGGTCTCTTCCAAGATTACAGATTTCTTCAAGTAACTGAAAGGCAAAGGAAGCAAGATTATTTATTAGTAATTAAGTAATGGGGAGATGACTAACATTTTTGGAGCACTTTCTATGTGCTATATACAGAAGTGCCAAAACACTTTTGTTGTTTGTTCAGTTGCCCAGTCATGTCCAACTTTTTGTGACCCCATGAACTGCAGCATGCCAGGCCTCCTGTCTCTCACCATCTCCTGAAGTTTGCCCAAATTCATGTCCATTGCATCGGTGATGCCATCCAGCCAATTCATCCTGACGCCCTCTTCTCCTTCTAAAACACTTTAACTAAATATTATATACACTATTTCTGGCATGTAGCCATTAATTTCATCTTACAAGAAGGAAACTGGAAGTCCTATGAATTTAAATAACTTCTTCAGGATCACATGGCTGTTAAGTGATCGAATGACTGACCTGACTCCATGTTCTAACTCACCAACCACCAGTAACTCAAATACCAGTTTCAATAATCCTAAGAGACAACTGCTGCTAAGTTGCTTTAGTTGTGTCCGACTCTGTGCGACCCTATAGACGGCAGCCCACTAGGCTCCTCTGTCCCTGGGATTCTCCAGGCAAGAATACTGGAGTGGGTTGCCATTTCCTTCTCCAATGCATAGAAGTGAAAAGTGAAAGTTAAGTCGCTGAGTCGTGCCCGACTCTTAGCGACCCCATGGGCTAGAGCCTACCAGGCTCCTCCATCCGTGAGATTTTCCAGGCAAGAGTACTGGAGTGGGGTGCCATTGCCTTCTCCGAAGTGAGACAACTGGTAAATGTGAAATAAAAAACCCCCAAACAAAAACCTAAGCAAGAAAGACTAGAAAGGGTAATATGTTTTTACGAACAGAAGCTAAGCCTCAGCAACTTAATATCCTATAAAAGAAAGCAGTACTTAAGTGACTTTTTGCAGGGGTGGGGTGGGGTAAAGGACCAACCCAAGGACTTGGAGGAAATGAGGCAGACATAATCCTTTTATAGGCACAGTCTAAGAATCCAAATGACCTCCAGTATGCCATGCCTTTTTCTAAAAACTCCCACTCCACCGCTCTCTCATGTCCATGGTCGTATCACTTCCCACCTTGATGATCGCAGTCGTTGCATCTGTTTTGAGGGTAGGCTGATGTCTCATGAGCTCATCTACAGCACTTCCTAGGTTGGAGGCAGTATCCCCTTAAAGCCAAAAATGGAACTGTTAGACTGTAGAAAATAGAGCTTGAACTATTTTTTTTTTGGGTGCCAATTTAAGGAGGAAAGGAGAAACTGAGTTGGTGGTTGCGATTTTCTAATGTCATGCTTTCTCAAATGAACTCATACCAACCTCTACAACCAAATCACTGGACAGGAGTCTAGTAAACACATTTAAAAGTAACCGTGTATGCTACATTATACTCTAGTACTTTCTACTGTCAAGGTCTGAGTTAGTACTGAAGAGTGAAGAGAGAGTGAGAAAAGAAAGAAGCATAAACCGTTAACCCTGACTGCCCCGATAAAGAATGATAATGGCTAAAAGGCTACAGTGGTGACAAAGCACATTTTTGAAAACTGGGTTCCTTCTGAAACTCTACCTTATTGCTATGCCTCAGTGATCTGGTCTCAAATACACTGAGAATGAAATCTATTCATTTGTGACTATCTTAGGGGCTTGGATATTAGAACAGAAAATTACCAGGATCTCCTGTTGCTGAAGACTAGATGGTAGACCTGAAAATCTACTGCTGGTTTTCTAATATCTATTCCTCACCAGCGCTGTAACAGTACATTTAACAGTGAACTGCTGTGAAGTAAGGAAATATTATGAACACAGGTAAAGGATGAAATATTATTTTCTACCTGCAATAGAATGTATGGTGATAATTCTCAATAAACACATACCTAGCCAGAGACATGAAGTGATATCACAGAAGAAACAGTTTCCTTGCCAGTTGGTGGCTTGGAAATCACCTCAATCTTGGCACAACAGCAAACCAATTATTTACTGTAAGGCAAATTCTCATCAATTACCTAGAGGATCAGAACTCCTCCTTCTCCGCATGGCTGGGAGGTAATCTGGAGACAGGAGAACTTTGAAGAGACGTTCAAAAGGCTGACACTGTACAAATGACTGCAGACCTCGGGCATTCAAGCAGAGTGCACTGAAAACATTTGGGAGGGAGCCAAGAACTTCACGGGTAGCAGGAACCTAGAGAGAAGATAAAGTGAGCTTGAAGACATTTCGAAGAGTTCAGGTAGACTTGTGAAAACTTTGGCCAGGGGTACTGCACAGAGAGATAAAAAGAATCTTGATGACCAGATCCCAATAGTTTCTTTTCTTTTTAAAATACTTTTTATTTTATATTGGAGTATAGTTGATTAACAATGTTGTGAGTTTCAGGTGCACAGCAAAGTGATTCAGTTATACATACACATGTATCTATTCTTTATCAGATTTATTTTCCCATTTAGGTTGTTCCATAATATTGAGCAGATTTCCTTGTTATATAGTATATCCCTATTGGTTATCCATTTAAACTACAGCAGTGTGTACATGTCATTCCCATACTCCCTAACTATCCCTTCCCCTCATCCTCCAATAGTTTCAATACTACATACAGAAGACAAGAGAGAATTTTCATGTCATAAGACTGCTTTTTGTGTGTGTGTATATTTTATGGAAAGGGGTTATGCACTGAGAATTCTTTACAGAGCAGCAGAAAGGACTCACGTCTTTGATAAGCAGTGCATGTAGCATGACATCTGTCAATCCATTGTCCTGGAGTGAGGAAAGCAATGATGGTTCTTGAAATACAAACACAGTCACCACTTCAGTAGCTAAAAAGAGATGAGAAATATAAGAAACTGAGAGATTCTTCACAAATATTAAAAGCAAAACTCCAAAGGTTCAAACAAAACAAAGTAACAGCACTACACATAAAAAAATCCCAGAACTCAATGTACAACATTTAAACACACATAATTAGTATGAAGTAAAAGTTCTTAATACTGCTCATCAGAGATTGATCACTATTAGGAATTTAGTGATTAATCTTTAAGATTTGTATGGAGCAATGTATAGGCATGACAATTATATATAGTTAGTAATACTGTATTGAGTAGTATAAATATGCTAAGAGAGTAGATTTCAGATTCTCTCATCACACAAAAAAAGGAAACTATGTGAGGAGATAATGCTTAACTGTAGAAATCATTTCACTATGTACATCAAATTGTGTTATACACCTTAAATATATAAAATTTAAGAAAAAATAAAAACTAAAATTTTAATTTTTACAAGAATGAGGTTAACTTCATTTTTCAATTGTAATACACATGATATAATCTCCTTTACCTTTCCCATTTCACTACAACTCATTCAATTTGAATGGCTGCATATCATTCCACTATATACATGTACCACCCTGTATACAAACCAGTCCATAGTGGGAAAAACTAATAAATTTAAAAATGAACTCTTTTTTTCTATTGCTTAGGCAGGAAAAAAATGTATGAAAGGGTTGTAAGTTTGCTGGGTTAAAGTGAATGTAAACTTACATATGAAAATGGACAAAGTATCTTCTAAAAAGCCCTTTCAGCAATTTAAAAATACCAGCAATTTTAAGAGTCCTTGGGTATTTTGACAATATTTAGAAATGTGCCCCAAGACTTCTATTAATGATTCCAGAATTCGGCAAAAACTCTATGCAAGAGGAATCAGTACAGCATTATTGCATTCATTAAAAAGTAACCAAAAGAGAAGCTAGAAAAAATACTTAGTAACAAAAAAAAGCAGAATTTAGTGAAACTATAAGCAAAAAACACAAATAATTAAAACCAATAACCAGTCTTCAGAAAGGACTGAACAAAGTTTACAAACTTAAGGAAAATCTAATAAAGAAAAGAGTAATATATATTAGCAATGAAAAAAGACTTAACTGGATTCACAACAAATAAAATTTTAGAAACTATGTAAAGTGCATGATGAAATGCAGTGCTTTTATAAGATGTCATAAAAATTAACTCTCAAGAAATGATAGCAGATTAGATTACTACAAGAATTTCTAAAGTAAAAAATACTACCAGGTAACAGAAGGAATCAAGCCAATCAAGCTGATTCTAGACATGTTATTAAATCTTTAGAACAATTAAAACAAGTCTTTCTAACACATGAGATTTTTTTTAAAGTTTACTTCTAAAACTAAACAAGGAAGGTACATGCATATACAATATCCATAAGCTATGTATAAAACAAACTCGTAGATCTTTCTTTTAGATCTTAGGTGTCAGCAACCAGAGGATTTTCAGTTCAAGACAGTTCTCATCAAATGCTAATGAAATGGCAGATACATGACAATTACTGGGACCAAGAGTTGTGAACGGCCTTTGCTATTTCTGATGAACTATATAAACTTATGGAAATAAGTCCTTTTTGGGGTTTCTATTGGTATATGAAAGCCTCTTCAATAGACATTCATTTATACAAATTCCTTAGAATTTAGATTCTAAGGAGCTATTAAAATTGAGTATTCATAAACTAAAATTAATGTTCTATTATCAAGTCTGTTATCTTGAGGAGGTCTAACTGCAATCCTGCATCACAATGTTACTGTGCAACAGGGTCATTTTGAGGTCTAACTATAATGCTAAAAGTTGGCTTAAAGCTCAACATTCAGAAAACTAAGATCATGGCATCTGGTCCCATCACTTCATGGGAAATAGATGGGGAAACAGGGGAAGACTTTTTTTTTGGGGCTCCAAAATCACTGCAGATGGTGACTGCAGCCATGAAATTAAAAGACGCTTACTCCTTGGAAGGAAAGTTATGACCAACCTAGATAGCATATTCAAAAGCAGAGACATTACTTTGCCAACAAAGGTCCGTCTAGTCAAAGCTATGGTTTTTCCAGTGGTCATGTATGGATGTGAGAGTTGGACTGTGAAGAAAGCTGAGAGCTGAAGAACTGATGCTTTTGAACTGTGGTGTTGGAGAAGACTCTTGAGAGTCCCTTGGACTGCAAGGAGATCCAACCAGTCCATTCTAAAGGAGATCAGCCCTGGGATTTCTTTGGAAGGAATGATGCTAAAACTGAACCTCCAGTATTTTGGCCACCTCATGCGAAGAGTTTGACTCATTGGAAAAGACTCTGATGCTGGGAGGGATTGGGGGCAGGAGGAGAAGGGGACGACAGAGGATGAGATGGCTGGATGGCATCACCGACTCGATGGACATGAGTTTGAGTAAACTCCAGGAGTTGGGTTGGATTTGCAAATTTCATCCCTCTCAAGTACAAGTTTATTTACAGGGAACCTGTGAGGTTGTTATGCTAATTCAAATGCCAGGGACGAATTAAGACTTTAAAGAAGCAATTCTGCTTTTATGCTTCCTGCATCATCCTGAGAGGGCTTACCTGCTCCGCACCCCTAACCACAAGAACAAGTATCTTCTTGCTGCTTCTTTTAAACTTCCCCTTTATAAATAAAGGCTTGTGCATTTGCTTTTCTGTTTGGGGGATTTCTCCCAGAGAGCCATCCTTCCCTGCCCCTTTACCTGGGACTTCTCCAACTGAGTAACAAATCTTTCTTTGATCATACCAAACTACTGTCAGGAGTTTTTCCATCTGAAACTAACCTTGGAAGGAGTCTCTCCATGTCAAAATGGAGTTGCTGTAACACAAGGGATCACTTCCTCAACCTGATTAAGAGGAGCAAAACATTCAACACAAAATCTTCTGCTAACCTCAAACTTTCTTTTAAAACAAACTTCAAACTTATTGGTGAAATATTGACAGAATGCTTTCTCCTGAGGTCAGGAACAAAAAGTAAAATAGAAGGCATAAAGATTATAAAAGTAAAATTATTCGTAGATGATGACTTTATAGAATATCTTAAGAGATCAACAGTTATGAACTACTAATTTAGCAAAGTCACAGGATACAAAGTTAATATACAAAATTGCTATATTGCTTTGGTGAGGGAGTTAAGTATCTGAGTCTGTAGTAGCCATAACTACTCCCTCCAGACACCCTGCAGTATTAAAATATGCATGCTACTGGTACCAGGAAGCATTCTCTATTTCTACACCTCCCACTAAATTCGTTTACAGTTTTAAGGGGAATTCTAGAAGCATATATATCTCGTTTATTGTCCTGAATATGTATGGCACTCAATAAACGCATTAATAAATGAGGTTTTAACAATAGCAACACTCAAAGTAGTGCTGATGTCCAAATGCAAGGACATTTATTGCAAGTAACTAGAAAGTACCTACAGGTTCCAAAACTGAATTTTCTACAGTAAGAAACAATTTTCTATACTACAGCTTACAGGTTTGACATTCAATTCGGAGAATGGACAACATTCTGATTGGCCTTTTTAGACCAAGGTTAGGGGCTAAGAACCAGGGGCTTCCCTGGTGGCTCAGTGGCAAAGAATCCACTTGTGCTGCAGGAGACACAGGTTTGATCCCTGTGTCTGGAATATCCCATAAAGGAGGGCATGGCAACCACTCCAGTATTCTTGCCTGGAGAATCCCATGGACAGAGGAGCCTGGCGGGCTATAGTCCACAGGGTTGCAAAGAGTCAGACATGACTGAAGTGACTGAGCCCGCAAGGGCTAACCACTGAATAAAGACATGTTTCTTATTATACCTGCAGTGTTTAAGTGTAGCACAAAAAGCCAAGTGTACAATAGTATTACTGATTGCAATACACTGAAAAAAAGGTTTCTGTAGTGTAATGTTTGCCTGACACAATATATTGCAAATGGATAATTATTTGAAAAGGAACTCTGATCTTTCTCTATTTCATCACCTACTAGAAAGATACAAAATCATACAGTGGACAAATATTCTGCAAGGATATAAAACACACACACAGAACACTGCCAGGTTATTCCAGCTTGGTATATACAAGTTCAACCCCAGTTACCTAGGAGAAAGAGTGATGGGCCATAGTATTCTGCATTGCTGATGATGTGTTTCAGGGAGGTAGGCAGAGAACCATCCATCACTAAGAGAAAAGCAAATATCAAGAAGAATATGATCAGTCCAGTAGTAGTTTGATGGGTGGAGATGATGGATCAATATATTACATACACCACACAGTGGTAACCAAAGTATTTTGATTCCTTAATTGTACCCACTTGTCTCCTCCTAATATTTTATTATTTATTCTTTGTCTATGCGATAACCTTTTAACAGTAGATCAAAGAATAAAAGAATACAGAGACGGAGAGACAGAGTGGGGTAGCAGACTGGAAGTGAACACATCTAGAAGCTGGAAAAGGAAAAAAATAGATCAATCACTATTAAAATAGTTGAACAATCCTTAGGTCTAGGAAAAGTAACACTAAAGGACTAAGCTAATACTAAAAGCTATTCAAAATGTCATGGCCTTTTCCTACAAACTATGAAAAGGACCAATCCTTGCTAGAGTCAAACACCCTTCTAGAAAATATCTAGAATCCAATACCATGTCGTATGCCATCTGAGAAAGCAGGGTCTTGAATGGCCTTCTTGAGGAAATTCAACATGGATTTGAGAAGTGCGGCTCGTTGTGGAATACACTGGACTCCTGGCAAGGGAGAAAGAGGATTATACTGGTTCACCATTATGTACAATGAGCAGGTACATAAAACAAATTTTTAGGAGATCCATATACACTATACCAATACTAGCAGACATTCGAAGTGAAATCTCTGGATGCTGGGAAGAACATTTACCTAAGCTTTAAAATGAGAAAAAATAAATCACCAAGGACCACACAAAATTATACTAGAAGTCTAAAGTATTAAGGAGAAAAATCACAAAGTAAAAAGATTAACTCTAATACTTGTTTCCCATTTTGAATATTATCTGCCCTCAAACATGGATGTGTTGATAAAATAATCAATACGTGAAGAGTTGAAAAATTATAAATACTATGAAATAAGTATTAATTATGAGAAAATGAACACCAGAATGCAAAGTAACAGTCATAGTCATAAGAAGCAAACCTCCAAATATACTGCTTAAGCTCCCTCAAAGGACCATGCTTCACTAGCTTAGTATTTCAATCACTGTGATTGGTTGTGTCTCTATATGTCTACACACCAGGACGAGGGCCAGGGCCAGAGGAGATGCTACTGCTGCTGGAACTTGATGCCCTTAATTCAACATCCAGCCGGTGCTCCATAGAGATGGATGAGCTGGGACTACTTTCCATAGTCACATCTGTAACTGAAGTAAAAGTTATGACAAAGCAATTAGAATAAAACAGACCAGCAGAAAAAGTTATTTGAGAACATTTTTTTCTATACAGTAAGATGAATCAAAATGGAGAAGGATTAAAATACTGAAACCAAAATGAAAACACAATTGACCCTTAAACATCGCGAAGGTTAGGGGCCCTGACTCTTCAAATAGTCGAAAATCTGCATGTAACTTTACAGTCAGTCCAACATACCTGAGGTTCCAAATCCGTGGAGTCAATCAACTGTAGACTGTATAAAATCTGTAGTACTATACAGATACTATATTCACTGAAAAAATCCACTTATAAGGGGACCCATGCAGTTCAAACCTGTGCTGTTCAAAGGTCAACTGTACCTTTCCACAAAGACTAGAAAGGTATTTAATATCACTAGTTATTCAAGATATGCAAATTAAAAATAGCCCTTACAAAAGAAGTCCTTCAATATTTCTCATCCATCAAATTTGGAAGGGAAAAAGGTGGTAAGTAAAATATGTAATTTCTGTACTACTGGTGGGTAGTAGATAAGAGCTTTTTTGGAGGGTGACTTAAATATAAGAAGCATAAAGACTGATATGGAAGGATGACTATGATACAATGAATGAACACTGCTAAACTGAACAGTATGTTAATTCTCATTTTGTTTTATAAAACTATATACTTGTGTCAACATATATTTGAATATGCATAAAAGACTGAAAAGAACTACACTAAAATAACTGGTGGCTGGGAAGTGAGTTATCATTTCTACTTTATATATTTGAATAATTTTAATCAATCAAGTACAAGATAGACTATTACTTCTTACAGCATACAAAATACAATAAAAAGCTCCATTAGTGATAAACCACTGCTTACATTTTGAAATATTTTATTCCAATCTTTTAAATACATATACAGACATACAGGACATAAACTCATGGTTCTCTAACCGATTTTCAGTGAATATACAATTTTCTCTATAGGTACATCATAACACCAGAATTAGTTGTTAAAAATGTAGATTTCCTAGTCTTTACTTATGAACTTACTAAATTAAGCATTACACTAAATCTTTAGCAAGCGCTTTAATTTTTTCTTATTCTTATGGTTTCTTAAGTTTGACAACCACTGATTTATTGTGAACAGAGTCTTTAAATCATCTTCTATACCACACCATTTTGGAGATGTCACATTTTAATCAATACCTGGGACCACATGACCATACCCATTACCTCAAATGCCAAGTTGCCCATTGCAGACTAGAGATAGAAATTGGGTAAAGGGCCCTCTAGGGACAGCAATGCACATAGTTAACTGTGTTTGGGGAGGGAAAAAAAGGAATGAAAACTTATGGATATTTAGTGTCAAGAATGAAAACCATTATAAAAAATTTAATATCATTATTATTAGCATGGTTACAGATATATGTAATGACATCCTGGGTCATGAAGACAAGATCAAATACTAAGAAAGCTGCTAGGATAGCTGTGAAACAATTTTTTATTTTGGGTACTATTATTAGAGCTATGCACTGGGGAAGTTTTTAAAAAGGACATAATCTGATTTACCCCAAGATTAAGAACACTTGGGCTTCTTTCAGATTTTATGATTTAAAAGTTGTTCCCTACCCAACAACTTTTCTACCTCCCCCTCCTCAAAATAGCCAGATAATTTCACAGGGTCCCATTTTAGTGTCTATATTCTCCTTATCTTTTCGTAATATATATTTAAACACCTGTGATATACGTATCAGGCACTACTGAAGATTATACCAGTGAACAAAACAGTATCGTGATCTCATGGAGCTTACACTTTAGTGGGAATAAGAAGATAATGAATCAGTAATGAACTAATACTAATAGTAATTATTAATTACCATCCATATCAGTTTCCATTTCTTCTCCTTCTTGTGCAGTACTGGGTCTCTGGATCTTTGGCTTGATCACAAAAGGGCATTCTTTTCGGCACAAATCAACTTCATGCTATAATCAAAAGGGAAATAGTAAGATAATCCTATATATATAATAGAGATTAAAAAATTATAACAAGAGTGTCACAGGCAGATTACAGAAATGATTTCTAAAAACAAAAAAGGGATAACATGGCTCTTTACAGTTATTACATTAGTTTCTAGGCATAGCAATCACTATATCTAAGTATATGCAAAGTACTCCTCGTATACCTCAAGTCTATAAATGAAGATAGAAAGTCCACTATGGGATTGAAAAGCTGCCATGTCCAGGTTGGTGATAAGGTCAACCACTCTGACAGCTCTGGTGACAAATGTTATCTGGTCCTGTTCATCGCCAAGAAACTTTATGACCTATTAGGGAAAGAAAAAAGTAAAACCAATCAAATGAAAGCTGTAATAATGTATTCTTTTGGAAACATGCAGTCTAGAGTCTCAGGGAGGCACCATGGTACAGCAAGAAAAAATATGTTTGATTTTTGGTGCTTGCCAAATGACAGCTCTATGACTTCTGAGATGCAACTGCCTGAAGTAATAGGGACATAAATTACCTTTCAGGATTAAATAAAATATTCAGGGAGAAAACAGCTGGTACCTGGGGCCTAGCACATGGCAAAGCCTATCATGCTTAAGGTCATGAGGAGATGTGGCAATATCTTAATTAGTACCCAGGGCCTCCTATTATACCATGGTGGACTATGATCAATTCTTAATAATGGAAATAGCTGATCTTACAAGTTGTTAATGAGCTAACCAGAAGGCCAAACTTGAGAAATCAAATATAACATTTTCTGGATAAGCTTTCTTATGCTAACTATCCCCACTGTGAACCACTTCAAACTTATAACTCTGTACCTTCTTTTAGTTGATTTCCCCTCCAAATGTACTTATTTTAAAAAAGTAAGTAGAGCACCTTCAATAAGGCTTCCATCATTCCACAGGAGACCAAGGCTTCGCCACCAGCATCGTAGCTTGCCAGATGGTATAAAAAAGAGAAGAGAGCAGTGGCAAACTGGTGAGGGTATGGATCCATGGAAGGGTCTACAAGGGAAGTTGAGAGAGGAAGAGAAAGAGCAAGTTTGATATTAAGCAAAGGCAGACAAAGCAAAGGGTAGGGTTCCTTTAGGTGCCCAAGATAATAACCACAAAAACTTACCAATCATGGCCTGGATACAGTTTCGCACAAGTACAGGCAAAAATCCATGGTAGGAGGCAGTTCCAGTACAATCAATAATACTGCTGAGTTTGGGAGTTCTCTCTAAGTGGACAATTGATGTTAACGTTCGTAAAGAAGCAGCTTTTATCTCCTATGAAAACAGAAAGTAAAGTAGCTCAGCTGGTAAAGAATCCGCCTGCAATGCAGGAGACCTTGGTTCGATTCCTGGGTCAGGAAGATCCACTGGAGAAGGGATAGGCTACCCACCCCAGTATTCGTGGGATTTCCCTGGTGGCTCAGCTGGTAAAGAATCTAATAAATACTTACCATAAGCTGCTTATCTGTTATCTGAAGGACATCTACCAACTCCTCTATCAACCCATTATACAAGATACTGTTTGCTGACTCCTGCAAGGCATTGGAATACACTGCAAAAGGAGAAATAAACACTTTAGGCAAGAAGGCAGTGGTCAAGCCACTGCCCAATGACAGACCTTTCGGCATCTACTGGTTCTGCGGAAGGACTCCCTTCCCACCAGCATTGGAGGACAAAATCATTGAGTTTCAGAAGATTGGATCAAATATAGTTATAAGCCCCAAACACCCACCAAACCGATTCTCCTATTAATGGTATCAATTGTCTTGAGCAAGGATTTTCAGAAATTTAAGTATAAAAAGAGAAGAATTAATTCTTTATAACATCACTACTTGATAACTCATATGTTTCTGTTTTACACTGGAAACTTACACAAGCTTTTATAAAGAACAGAATTGATGGACTACTGCAGATGAAATCAGAAACTTGTATGACACTGTAGTAAAACTTGAGTACTTTATCGGTTTTTTCATTTAACCCTCTGATCAGCTTATAAAATACATATTGTTCCAATATAAAATCAGGAAAATGAGGCCAAAAGGATAAACAGATGCCTAATAATCTACAAAGTCAGGGTGAAAGCCCAGGACTGACTCTGAAACCAGTGCGATTTCCACTATACCACTTTACAAGAAAAAGTAAAATGCACAGTATTATTTAATGAATTTCAAAATTACACTCCCAAAGAGAGGAAGATGAACCGGCAAGAGGAAAAATAGGGTCTAAGGGAAGATGATTATCTGAACACTCATTAAAAAAACAAAATAAAAAACACCCACTAAACCTATGTGATGTGTGAATCATACATATCCTCTTTCTGATCCAACATTAAGGAGCTCAAGAATGATGAATACAGTGAACACTAGAAATGCTGGCAATTTGACTACAATTTAACTTGCCAGCTAGGTAACTACAATGAGCCCATAGCAACAAAGACAGATGAAGTTCAAAGGAAATCAAGTCTAAACTGCCTAACCAGGACCTGTTACATGTTATTCTCTTACCTAATATAGATATTGCATGTAGCCTGGCCTGAACAGCTTGCAATCGCTTCCTGTGATTAGAAAAGCCATGGGCCAGCCGTATGTGTGTAAATAACAGCATCTGTAGAGACATAAGACCTAAATTAGGAAACCAATGGAAAAGATGACTATACTTTCTGAGGGAGGGCTAAGTCTTACTCATTTGGCTCTTGACATTTGGCAAGAGTTCTGATTATTAATCAAATTAAATATCTGATCACCATTACAATGAGCAGAAAAAATATAACACAACGAAATGTTTTCTCCTTTGGTATCCAAGTGTTAAGCTACCACCTCTTAGATATTCATGGTGAATAAAGCTGCTTCTGTTTTCCTCAAACTGTATCAGGACCTAGGAAGCCAGTAAGTGTTGCCCTCATAAAACATGAGGAAACTAAGGCCCACAGAAGCTAATTTGAACATGGGTGTGACTCCATTCTTTCTGCTATGCTATCTCTCCACTCCAGCACAATAGTCTGATTTATATGGATATTATTTAGATATTTATAAGACATATCATACCTGCTTATCCTTAGGAATGCTGTACATTTTGGTAAGAGACTCCATGATTTCAGAAGGGCTTTCTGAAATCTACATTAGGAAAAAAGATAGTTAGGAACAAAAAAGTGAACTAAATGTTAGAACTAACCAACAGTCAAATATTCCTCTTACCTTGTCAAGTTGCTCTATGTGAATATAATGTAGTGTGTTACTAGATGTCTGAAATTAGAAAGATAAGAGAGTTGTTAGAAGTCACTGTATACATTAGATTCCCCATGCCATAGGACTGCCAAGAGCTATCTGAAAAACAAGATGTTACCCTACATAGAAGACTCAACTGCATGCTCTCAAAAATCAAAGTGTTCTTTAGAGCACCCTAAATGCTCATGTTATACATTCTCAGCAAAGCGTCTTTGAAACCAGATTAAAAATAATGTACATAGCTAGATACATTTCATATTCTTCCTTATCCCTTTTAAACTTTATTTAATACACACAGCCTTCGTATTCACAGCAAAGACTGAATCCATGAAAATGGGTTCTTTCTAAATATGCATGGAGAAGGCAATGGCAACCCACTCCAGTACTCTTGCCTGGAAAATCCCATGGACAGAGAAGCCTGGTAGGCTGCAGTCCATGGGGTCACTAAGAGTCGGACACAACTGAGAGACTGAGCATATATTTTAAGTAGAAGGAAAAAAAAGATCTTATTTATTAGACCACTTCTAAACCAAAGTGAATTTTGCTATCTCCTCAAAAGAATATCCCCACTCCAGTATTCTTGCCTGGAAAATCCCATGGATGGAGGAGCCTAGTAGGCTGCAGTCCATGGGGTCGCTAAGAGTCGGACACGACTGAGCGACTTCACTTTTACGCATTGGAGAAGGAAATGGCAACCCACTCCAGTGTTCTTGCCTGGAGAATCCCAGGGACAGGGGAGCCTGATGGGCTGCCGTCTACGGGGTCGCACAGAGTCGGACACGACTGAAGCGACTTAGCAGCAGCAGCAACAGCAAAAGAATATATGAAATGACCAGATAATTGAAGCGGGTCCCTGTAAGCAATACACAGACTTCATGCAGGCTGGCTTGAGCAGAGAAAGTTGAACCAATCACTATCTAGACTATTATACTGGGTTGGCCAAAAAGTTTGTCTGGGTTTTTCCAAAAACCGGATGAACTTTTTGGCCAACCCAATACTAAATGGTGGAATTCTCAATTGAGACTGAGAAAAATATACCAGTCCTAACATTGCCTTATAAACAGAGTCCTGTCTTTTGACAGTTTGAACGTAAGTAAGATTCAAACCTATCTGCTGGGAAAACAATGAACACTTATTCCTGAGAAGCTGCTGGATATATTTATCTTGGGAGGGCAGCAATGTATCTTAACATCATTCTCTAATTTTACTGAGAAGTACTAGAAAGTCAACCCCAGGTACAGATCATTGACTCTATTAGAACAAATGTGAATGAGACTCACCCTTTTCTCGATTTTGACCTCAGCCCCAGGGTCTGCATAGAATTCAAAGTGTAGTGTAGTGGCACTGGGTGGGTATTTCTGTGTAAAAAGCACATGAAAGAATCAGATACTATCTTCTCCTAAATCTTCCCTCAGTCTTAGCTACTTGTCCAACTCACTGTGACAGCAGAATCAGGAGTGTCATCAGCAGCTACAGTGCCTTCATTCCTTGTTTTAACAAAGCTCAGATGTCTTATAACACAAAATCAGGACTGTGGAGCCCACAGCTCCAAAAGCTTTCATATTCCTTACTGATAACTCAAGTTATCAGTTGTTCTTTCCTTCAAGAGATCAATTTTGACTGCAGCTATTCTCAAGAGGGAAGAGAGAGGCAAGCCTGTCCCAATAATGAATAAAAATTCAAGGGTGAAGGACAAACACAAGGGTCTAGGTACTAGTTCAAGAATGGAAAAGAACATCTTATGGCAATCTTAGTTAATATCATCACCTTTTGAAATATTTTATTCAAACTATGCCTCATGGGCATACCTTTGTAATTCTTTAAATGCATTTTCCCATAACATTCTATATCATTTCTCATGATATCCAATTGCTTTTCTGCACAGGTAGATACCAAGTCAATATAAACCAGACCCTGACAACAAATGCTACTTAACTCTAGAAAAGCAACATGACAAATAAGACTGCAACAGCATGCCCATTAGAGTGTGTCTTTGAAAGAAACCAGTAGCAGTGGTTGCCTCTGGGGGTAGAGAATTATTATATACACCTTTGTATTCTTAGAATTTTTAAAACATGTACTACTTTCTTTTAAAGTACACAAAATTTTCAAAGTCCCATGATATGCCAAATATCAATAAATAAAAGGGTGGATGATTTCTTAATATAAGTCAAGACCAACATTGTTAACAGACACCATACAAACCTAGTAGAGTGTATCATACTGTTTTGCTCAAGTGGCCAAGAACAAGCTTGATATACATAAGGAGCCTCAGAATTAATCACCTAAACTTTAAGATGAAAATAACTTTCTTAGAATTCCAAACTGAATACCCTTTAAGATTTACACAGCTTTAATTATTAAAACAGATAACATTCATCTCTCATATTACCTAATATTCACTAATATAAATAAAGCATACCAGCTAAGGTGGAAAAGTAATTTGTTCTATTTATAGTTTTCTGTGACCAGAAAATGAACCATTCTCCTGGGGGGGGGGGAAGGCTTGCTAAGATAATTACACTAAATTTCATTGCATCCATTTGTCCTATACATGACAGACTAATAAAAGAAGCAGTATATGTGTTGGAAAATATAGCTGCTTCTTGACATGGATTTGTGTTATAATAATTCAATTGTGCTTTGTGGTTCTATAGCAACGTATCAGAGCAGGGGAGGATGCTTGAGTTCATAATTTAAACATGGCTTAAAGTATGAGCAGGACAGGCATGAGGGGGAAACACGGAAAGTACACAAAACATTCCAAGTTCTCAATAACCAAAATGGCAGACCTGTTCTCCAAGCAGTTATTCTTACAGTCATGCCAGACTACCCAGAGTTCTGACAGTTCCAGTGAGAGAATGCAAGGAAGTGAAATTTCTGGGATTTTTCACCACTTTCAAGATGACTCAACAAAAGCAGTTTCTTATTCAAGAGATCGTAGGATCATATACTGTGTTTCTGAGATTCTTCAGCAACCACCAGCACAATAAAGACCCAAGCACTTCTAGAAAAGGTAGCTATGTCTCAACTGATCTCAGCTTCCTCAAAATCCTGATGTGAAGTAACAACTTTAAATGCCATATATTAACTGTAAAGTAAGGCTCAAAAAGAGATCACACAAGTTGTCAAAAGATACTCAAATGTCAGTTACTTACCATCATATGCAAGTCTCTGCAACATTCTGCTAGTCCAAAGCCATTCTCCTTACCACCCCAGCTCTTGGAAAAGGAAAAAAGACAGTATTAAAACAGTGGCTCAGAGGATAAAGCATCTGCTTGCAATGCAGGAGACCCGGGTTCGATCCCTGGGTTGGGAAGATCCCCTGGAGAAGGAAATGGCAACCCACTCCAGTATTCTTGCCTGGAGAATCCCATGGACAGAGGAGCCTGGTGGGCTACAGTCCACGGGGTCGCAAAGAGTCGGACATGA